>NC_056730.1:41168278-41308278 GCF_019279795.1 Protopterus annectens
AAAGCAACAGAGATCGCAAGATCTCCGTTGCTTTTTACTGTTTCGCTATGTTAAATGGGTTTAACATAGCGAGACAGCTTTACAATAAGCAACGGAGATCTCATTTTCCTTATTTTAAAGCTGTCTCGTTATGTTAAACCCATTTAACATAGCGAAACAGTGCCTTTGCCCACAGCTCTGATGTACTGCGTAGGCATGCGCAGTACATCAGAACTGCCGCAGAATACCAGACAGCTGCGGAAGGGCAGTAAAGAGGATTATACAATGCCATTATTTAAGAAAAGTAATTATTTCTTTTCTTAAATAATGTCATTGTATAATAGCAATAACCCACTTCTGGGTGTGGGTAATGCTGTATTTACCCATGGTTGGCTTTGTTTGGTCCCTCGGGCTTCACCCTCGGGACCAAACCACGCCAACCGTGGGTAAATCCAGCATTACCCACACCCAGGCGTGGGTTATTGCTATAGTAATACACACGGGGATACCTTCACAACCTACTAACACCCTCAACTTAGAAGTTACTTTTACTCTCCTACTAAATTCACCTTTACTTCCTTTAAATCACACATAGATTCTACTCCTCTCCTATTTCCATCCTTAAAGATGGCTTACTTTTTACCTGTAGGATCAGTCTCACTTTTTACTGTACACAAACTATATGCAGTACATGGATCTCCATCATATTAGTTCAAAACCGGGGAAAAGCCAGGCTTGTTAAGCATCTTTGTGATGTCAAGAAAGTCCCCAACAGGCTTTTGTTAAGCAACTCTCATCACTGTTAAGCTCTAGGCTCATGTAAGAGCAGTAAGAGCAGTAACATCAGTCAGTGGCTACTACAGAAGAGTGGAGGGAAACACAAGCAGCTGTGAAAGCTATAAACCACTTTATCCTTGCAAACATGGACTGAAATATTCAACAGCTTTTACAACTGTTTGTACTTCCTACAGCTATATTTCGATGGTCATTATATGGTAGTGGTGTGTTACAGATTTTTAAGTACTATACTTCTTTCTCTAATTTTTGTTGTTAATGGCAGTAGGTAAATCTAGATGCACTACAAAGACATACGAGTGGATCGTAACCTACCTGTAGTGCAAGGAGCGTAGTGATTACATGCTGATATTCCGAAAAAGATTAATCCGTTAAGTGCTATAGTGGCATGAAACTGGATCTTAACAAATGTTAAACACGTCCTCCTTAAGTTGTCAAGGTCAGATCTAGCACTATACTGTAAAATCTGCCAATATAGACCAGCAATCGACAGCCGCAGAATAATAAAATTTGGCTCAAACTGCTATCTGTACTGACAAAGCGGCGCTTCTTTTATAAACTTAGAGAAAGTAGCCAGAACAACGGGATGGGTGTTTGCCTGCATCTTCTCTGAAGTATACGAACTCCTAAACTCAAATGAATGTCACTACTCTTGAGACTTCAATACTCCATGATTTGTCTGAAAACCGAGCAAACCAAGCAAATGAAACAAAAATCTGGAAAGTTTTGAGGTATGGAAGGCAAGTGCAAACCGAATGGACTGTGTTACATTGCCTTTCTGACAGCACTCGCTAAGCGACTTTGGAAGCCAGCAAAACATTTAGCATTATTTTTTCACTGCAATTGTAAACATATAGTACATGAAGTAGAGAAACCTCTATGCACTACAAAGAAATATGACTGGGTCTCCATCACGACATGGATGTCAAGATTCACTTCTAAAGCCTCATTGTCCAGGTGAATTTCTTGGCATCCATGTCTCAAACACATAATAAAGAGAGGATTATGATGGAGTTGATGATCAAATGACTCTTGCCAAGAACACGTAACATTGGTTATGAAGACTTGCCTCTCAAGTGAATTTCTTGACATCCACATCTTGAAATCAGATCTTCAGTACTGTAGCTGCTAACCACAGTTACTTAATGATACGAGATCTTCTACAGCATAAGCCCATCTATAAAAGTTTGACAGTGTATAAATCACTAACTTGACGGTATTGCTACACCTTTCCTTTACTGGATTATAAAAAGTGTAATCTCTTCATTGTTGGCTGTCACCCTGGGCTAAGCTCTAATCCAGTTTACAAAGTAAGTAAAATAAAGAATGTAGGTGTTATTTTAAAAGGCAGCACACCAAATGTCTTCAAACTGCTGCATGAGCCATGCATATGTCAGTACCATTACTTAAAGCCTGATGTTGTGGTGCAAATGTTTCTCCTTGTACACAAGTTTATAAGGAAACATATATTCAAAAACATGTGCATGAAAAAAGTTCACTCTTGGTGAATAGTGACTATCGACAGTACTGCTGTCTATTTTTACAAAAGCTCTTTATCGAGTACAGGGTCTACCAAATGGAGAAATGTCAACTGTTCCATTTTTGTTTAGGGGATGTGCTTTGGGTTACAAAAGTTTCAGCATAGGGCTAGGCTGAATTTTGCAACTGATTTTAATT
The DNA here is from genome assembly GCF_019279795.1 of Protopterus annectens. Lineage (NCBI taxonomy): Eukaryota > Metazoa > Chordata > Ceratodontiformes > Protopteridae > Protopterus > Protopterus annectens. Next base: position 41,170,730 of record NC_056730.1, read on the forward strand.
GTTGGAATTTATTAAGAATTGCCCAACAAAGGTGCACCTGCTGAAACTACATACTGAATTTACTAAGGCGCCTTTTTGAAAAAATGTACTTGTTCTGTTGTATGTCCATATGAACTGTGCTGTGCATCAGCGTTTCTGGATTAGGGTTAAAATAAAGGCTAAGTAAGGGGAGAGTTTTAGTTTTGTGGGTATCTGCCAATATTAAGAAGAGTGACCAAGGAAGTGTCTTGTGTAATGATAATGTTATGAAAGGGGATGTTTGTGAAAAAGTTTAATATTTCACCTGGGCTGATTCAGATATTGGTCAATATTGCTCAACGCACTATTCGGGTAAGTAAGTAAATAAGCAAGCAAATAAATAAATAAATGAAATAAAGTAAATACATAAATGTGTAAGGTTGGAGTTGGGGTCAGGCACAGTAAGGTACAGCCCCCTGCTTTACCCTTATCCCTGTCCTTGCCTCCAACCCCAAACCTACACATTATCTTACAAAACAACCTTACCTCTAACAGTACTATTATTCACACAATATATGCCTGGTGTTACAGTATTTTTTTTTTTTTGCAATTGGTTAGTTTTCTCCATTTTTTTTTTGTTTAAGTTTTGACACATACAAGTTGGCTCACTGAATGCTGCCGTTTCTCCATTCTGACATTTGCCAACACTCCCAATGTGTATGTAGGAGTGTATACAGTTTACTATTAAAATCTGAAATGGCACTTAAGCAAACCTGGGAAGGCTGAATGCAGGTTCCCCAGTTCCCGTAATGGTGATCTGGAAATGTCGAATCCAAAGTAACGAATGTGAGACAGACGTTCCAATAACAGTTCGGACTACAGTGTGGAATGGGAAATCCACCCTTTTCCCCACTGTACTGCAATCTCAGAGGTGGAAAACATAATTTGCAGGGGGTGTGGGGGGCGCAACAGTAAAAACTACCGTTGCATAATTAAAAGTTTTAGGAGACGTTAAACACAATAGCCTTGGTGTCTGATGTCACCTCCTGCTATTTTTGTTAACATCGAATGCAGACGTCAGAGAAAATGTTCAAAATTATACACAGATAGACATTATGCTGCAACATTATGTTTCATCTTTTTGACGACATTTTATGTTTGACTTTTAACATTTCAAAAGTAAACCGTGTATATAGACACACATTCATGTGTGTATATATACATATTATAGAGTTTCGGAAACTCAAAATTCATATGGTCAAGACTATTATGTTTGAGGTTCCAAAAACTCGAATGTGAAAAAAAAAAAGTTATGTGGGGTTTTGTAAGGGGGGGGGACCTCACCTTGCAAAGTATATATACCAACTCCAAGATTGCACTACAGTGGTAAAAAGGGTGCTTTTTTTTTTTTTTTTTTTTTTTTTTACATTCAAGTCTTCAAAAACTCGAACATATGGTCTCGACCACATGAATTTCACATTTCCAAAACGTGATAATCTGACAAACCCAGATATCACAGGAGGTTTCTAGGCTATTGGTCTTACGGCCTTTACAAGCCTAGCCATGTTTTACCCTTATTCCTTCACAGACCGAGAGAAATAGCTTATATTAGCATGCAAATTTACAATCAGCAGACTGTCCCTATCCAAAAAGGGACATAGGTGAAACACCTGGGGTCAATTTGGGGTTTCCCGTCTAATTGTCCAAGTTGCACTTAAACAAGGTCATTAAGGAATGCTGTTTAACTTGAATTGGGAGTTTGTTCCAGAGAAGTGACAGCCTCTGGGAGACATCCGTCTCTCCCGTAAGTCCTGTTTATGTCACAGGCTAGGTTAAGATCTCTAGATCCTGTTTATGTCACAGGCTAGGTTAAGATCTCTAGAGCAAGTAAGACTTGGGAGTAGCTGTAGGGAGTCATACTGTTTAACCAGTCTTGAGGTGCATTTACCTTTGATGAAGATGGATACACCTCCCACTTTGGCTCTCTCACTTTCATCTTGCAGTCTGAACGTGTGGAAGGCATTGTAGGCTTGTATGACTGAAGTACCTTCTGCGGCCTTGAACCATCTCTCTCCGATACTGCACAGATATCTGTGTCATCATCCAAAGTAAGGAGTACTTCCATGGAGAGTGCAGTTTCGGACTTAGACTCCTAGCATTAAGCAGCATAGCCTTGAGTCAGTCTCTAGAAGATGTTTTTATGTCAAGAATTTTGTTTTATGGCACTGCTTAAAAAAGGCACTATGGGAGAGGCAAGTACCTTAGCCAGTAACTAAATGTCAAGCAGTGACAGGTGAAGACCATTCCTGGCAAAGCAGCATTTCCTTGCGACCATGTTGTCCCAGGATGACGGCTACTGAATCCCCCTGGATTGATACCAGAAGCTAAGCCAACTGTTAAAGTCAATCTTTTTTTTGTTTGTAGTGAGGCATCATCCCGGGTGAAGGCAGAATGCTGCTGAGGGCTAGGGACATACCTGCCTGGGACACAATCAGTGAGCTCAGTCATGTCTCTCTACATGCAGTCCGGCGAGGTACGTCTCAAGTAATTCACTCCAACATGGACTACGACACAGTCATAACAATACTTGTTGACAGACCTGAGCGTAAGCATGACTTGGCAGATCCTGGCACCCGACAGGCAGCTGACAGTGACCTTCTTTGTCCAGACTGGTGAGTGGGACATGTGTGTGTCTCACTATGGAGTATCCTATGACCAAGATAATTGGTTTTTAGGTATTTTGCCTTAGATGCTTGTTGGGTGAGACAATGGTGTTTGTGTGTGTGTGTGTGTGTTGGACACTGTTGGACTGAATTGTGTATGGACAGTTTGCTTCTGGGAAGTCTCTGTTCTTTTGGTATACTTCTAGTGAGTATCTCCATGTATGTGGGTTTATGTGTTTTGCTGCTGGTTTGTGGAAGATGTTAAGTGTATGTGCTGACAACCAGTTTGGCACCCGATTTGCTGTTTCATGAGCGAGAGCACAAACTCCAGATTTTTAGCATAGATACATTTCTCACATATTGTATTAGTATGTTTCAGGAGTAATGGGTTGTCAGTATACATGAAGCAGTTGCTACATTGCCTCAGGATGCCCATGTCCATCAGGCTGGTTGGAGAAATGGTGGGAAGCGGACAGTCTATTACATCAGGTTTGCTCTGTAGTAAGTACTGGAGAGAGGGCTGGATGAACTGGTTCAGCTGTGGGACTAGTAGAATCAACTAAACTATGGAGGTTTGGGCTTAGGTGCCTATGTCAACGCCTTAAAAAAAGTGCGCAGCCGAGTTGCTTTCAGGGCAGCAGTGCACAACTGTGCAGCACACAGAGAAACAGGGAAGCTAAGGATGGCTCACAGGGAAGCCTAGGATGGCTCACAAGCAGCATCTAGGGAAAATTGACAAAGTCTTTGCATCTATAATGGACAGTACTAACCCCAATTGCGCAATGCCCAGCTTAGTTAAGCAACTGTCAGACAAGCTGGCCAATGGAAATGCTTAATACTGAGCCTTATTCCAACAATCCCCAACTCAGATGGGTCCTTGGCTACACTCCTCTGCCACAAGGGTGCAGGGGGCCCTCTTAATGGTTTTAGTGCTCAGATAATGCCAAACAGTCTAGATTCAGCAAATCTGAATCTAGCCTATGCTATAAAATACACAAGCATTACATGTGTGCATGTATGTCATTTCATGTAAAACTCATTATCTAAACGCACTTCAAAGCCAGCACAGAACAATAAAACAAAATCAACTCAAAAAATGTCCACTGCAGGGGGGTAGGCCACCCCCTGTACACTCCCACCACGATGACTTACACAAAAGTCCACGGTTGCACTGAAGTGGAAAAAAGGGAAATACAATGAAGTGCAATACCAGCCAGCACAGTGTCATAAGGTAAACTGCAATATTATTTATAAATCTTTAAGAAAACTCATATTAGTGATCAAAAAGTCATAAACTTTCATTATTATCAGAATTATAACTGGTTAAGTAAAAAGTACTAAATAACATCAAATGTGATTAGATATTTTTCAACCATCAGTGAATAGATATAATAGATCACTTACATTAAGCTTATATATGCCTGTAATACACACACACACACACACACACACACACACACACACACACACACACACACAATGTAAGAATTAAAAAAAAAAAAAAACACGGACATGGAGTGAGCAGAAGGTGCACGTGTCAGAAAACACATCCAAATAAATTGTACCACAAATGTGGCTAGATTCTGATGTGCAGCACCAGAAACTAACGGCCAAGCAAGGTTTCACTCAAATGGGCTTCTTCAGAGCATATATATTTATTTATTTATACTTTCACACAAGAGGGATATGATGGGTGATGAATGACGTAATCTTCCCAGTTAAGGGAACAAATTTATTGAATAGTGCTAAAGCCGCAAGTCATTAACTGAGTTCCCACATCCTATAATACGAGATATTTCTGTTGGCACAAAAATCCATTTATGTTAATATTTCACATTAATATTGTTTCGTATGTTAATTATTTAACTTTCTACTGAATATGGCTTTAACTAATTTGCTTAAGTTTATAAGAATGGAGCATTTCTTGTTCTGACAAATTTTAATCAGCATCGGAGGCTAAATACACAAGATACGCATGTGTGTTTGCACATGTGTATGTGTGTATGTATGTGCGCATACTACAGTAGCTGAAAGGCTTAAACTATCTGTCTTGTTTTAACCCAACTGTGTTTGGGAACATTCTACAGTCTAGAAAATGGCATGTCATTACTGTTTTGCAGGGACACTACTGTAGGGCATTCTTCTTTTGAGCAGTGTGAGAAAGGGGTTCTGACAGGATGGCTGTTAGAGAATGCATGAGCTGTGCGGAGAAGAGGCAGATTCCAAATTTGAGGCTTTTGGGTGGAAAAGGCCTGCAGGGTTTTGTGAAGCTGTGTGTGAGGAAGCCTGTCCACCGAGCTCATCAAAGACAAAGGTGCTGCTGTTTGCCAATATGCTTCCCAGAAGTGAAAAACCGTTCTGGAAGAAAAAAAAAAGAACCTTACTGTTCAAGTGTGCATTACCTGCATGCCATTTTTGTGAACAAAAAAAAAAAAAAAAAAAATATATATATATATATATATATATATATCTATATATATATATCTATATCTATATATATATATATATAAAAAAAAAACACAGTTTAGTATTCTGGTCAGCGATTTCTGAAATGGATTGTGAAATATCTTAAGATGATATAGATAGATAGTTCGATAGATGGATATGACTGCATGTTTGCACTTTTTCGTATTAACAGTTGCCATCTCTCGATTCAAATGACTCCTGCCTTCTTCAGCACTCATGGCGGAGTGTCACAGATCTTCTCTCACACAATTCATCCACCTCTTTGCTAGACTCCTTGGTTTCCTCTCATCTTCCTCTGGTCTGTCCCAAATCTTCTTCACCAGACTCTCTTCCGCTTTTCTGCACATGATCTAATCTGGTCTCTCTGATCTTTTCTGTAATCGGAGCTACTCTGGCTTCTGATCTTATGTCCTCATTCGTGATTTGGTCATGTTAACCAGATTCATAGTTTCAATAAATAAGGACTGGTTTAATGCTTCTGAGATACTGAGTGCAATGAACAGGCAGTGGAATGCAACACTCAGAAATACAGAAAGAGACAAACGACTTTACTATATGCATGGCTGGGGTGTGATGAGCTTATGCTGTAGTACTCAATGAGCAATTATGCTTTTGGGGAAGCTATGCTGGTGGATACAATAAAAAGCTTTGTATGAAGTATGTACTCAACAAAAAAATTATCATGAAACTACATATATTTGAAAAGTAAACATGAAAGTAAGTGGCTGCACAGGCATTTTTGAAAGCGTACCTAAAAGAAATGGTGAGGTAACTAATGCTGAAGTACTATACAAGCTGTATTTTGAAAAAGTGTTGAATTTTGCAACTAACTTCATTGCTGGAATTGTTTAAAAATACAATAATGCTCTACATACTGAAACTGCATAATGAAACCGCATACTGAATTTACTAAAGTGTATGTATGAAAATAATGCACTAAAATGTCCTATTATGACACAAACCATGTGAAGTAACCCAAGTAAATGAGAGTCTTCCCAAAGAAAGTTTAAGCAGTATGAAACAGATAAAAATGAAATCAACGCACTTGGTAACTTCACAATTAAATTTATAAGACAAATCTAAACATATATGTGTATGCGCACGCACACACACGATACATATGTGCTAAAAGTGTTGCTTGCTGCAAGTTCAATTACTGTGTACTAAAACAGTGGAAGGCACGGTTTACAGAAATGAAAGAAATCACCATTTTTAAATCTACCTTGTGCTAAAAAAAAAAAAAAAAACACATGAATCTTGCAGTGAGCCAAACAGGTAGCATTTTTTTCTGTGAAATTAGAAGAGAACTGCGCTACTTGTAGAACAGAAAAGTGTTTTGGGATACTGTGCAAACCACTAATGATGAAAACGACTGAAAGACTTTGAAAGGCATGGTTGGTGTGTCAGCCCATACTGGTGAATTGTGATGGACGCTTCCTGAATTGTTCAATGTATTTTTCAAAGTTGCCTTTACTAAGAAATTGTCAATGGAATATAAGGATAAGGAAATCAGTTGGGAACAGCATAAGGAACGATGACAAAACTGCAGCGCAGAATTTTAAATCAAGTGCACTGAAAGAACTGCAAAGAAGAATGAATACAGTAGACTCTGCTAGCCTTGGGACTGAGGATAGTTAATGCATTTAAGCGGAGCATGCTTATAAGCGAAGTTGCTATGAGTTACATGTATTAATGCTGGACACAGTACAATCACACACAAAAAAACAAGTACAGTAACATAATTCAGACATTTTATAGAAAAGTTACTGTTTACAGCTGTTAAGCAAGCAGGATGTCCATCATTAACAAGTTAATTACAGCTGCTGTAAGTATTGTAGTTGCAAGAGAAAAAGCCTAAATTCAAACTGGTACTATATGTATCATTCTTCTACCTGCCGCAGGCTTCAATACCACTTATTAATGAATTCATTTTATTCTAGCTTTATTCTACTTTACTTCCAGCTTGTGTACTTTCTGATGTGTCTAGCTTAGAAATCAATATGGCATGTCTTCCATCTAAAATAGATTTTATCTCGTATATTCACAATGTGCTTTTTTTTTTTTTTTTTTCTTATGCTAGGTAAGGCAATGTGCACAAACAGTGACACGTTTCAGAAACTTTATAGAAAAATATACTGTAGTCAATACAATCCCTCATGGGTCTAGAGAAAAAAATGTATTGAGGTCTGAATGGTCGTTTGCTGCTTCAGATGAAATATAATGACCTTCAGTTCATAGAAAGCGAAAAACTACTCGCATCCCTTTTATTCCACAGATGCCCAGAGATTGAACAACATCATTGAACTGTACTGGAACAATGGAGACACCCTCCTCCTCATCACAGTCTTCCTCTCCTTTCCAACTGCCAGCAGCAAACCGTTCCGAGACAAATTCAGAATCAGCAGCCATTTCTTCTGTTTCAAGTTCTTCATCAAATTGAAACGTACCACTTGAAATTGTCCACAGTCATGCCTGAAGGGGTGCAAAAATCATGCTGATCTGTTGTTACTGTCGCTATTGTCTGGGACGTCATCTGAGCTCAGCACAGCAAAACTAGCCTTCTTGCAGCAGTTGGCAATCACAGACTGTGAAATTTTATTCCATGCTTCTCTGTGCATGTGTAATGAATCCAGTACCAATAGCTTCTTGGCAAGCTCAACTGCCATTTTCTGTGATTCCAACATATTGTCTATAATATCTACAACATGCCACAGGACCAGTGAGTGGTAGTACTTCTTAAAGCAAGCGATAATGCCCTGATCCACTGGTTGAACAAGGGATGCCCTGATCCACTGGTTGAACAAGGGATGTGGTGTTCGGTGGCAGGAACTGAAGTTTTATATTTATCAACTTTCATCATCGGTATGCGCAGCACAGCTGTCACACAGCAGCAAATTTTCCTTCTTTTGCTTCTCACTGAGCTTGTCAGTTTTCAGAAGCCATTCTTTCCAAATTTCACCAGTCACCCAATAATTCTAGTTTGCTTTGTATGTGACTGGTAACTTCTTTACATTCTTGAAACACCTTTGCTTTTTGCTTTCCCTAATCACAAGAGGTTCAAACTTCTCACTACCATCCACATTACAAGGTAATAGTACTGTCATTCGATCTTTCACATCTTTTAATCCAGCAGTCTCAACACTTAGACGTCAACGAACCACCAGGTATAGCTCTCCAATATAACCCCGTTTCATCAGCAGTGAAAATGTTCCATGGATTGTACTCTTTCATGATGCCTAAAAAAATGTCTGCCATCCATCGCTTAGCTCCAAAAATCATCTGCGTCTTATTTTTCACCATGCTGTTTTTTTAACACAATGTTGTGGTGTCCCTTCCATCTCTCTACTCAACCAGACATGGGGCTGAAATCCCCAACCCCTATGCTTTTGGCTAGTTGGTCGGCCTTTTCCTATTAACAAATGGACCACCAATGGGAATTTTTCAACTTCTGACTTACGCAAACCATCGCAACAGGGCATCCTCAACATCTTCAGCTTTACCCAACCTCTTGTGTTTGCGATTTACAGTTAGTATTTGTTTGCCACTCTAAATTTCTTCTCCATTTTTTAGAATTCTTGAAATTATGCTTTGGTGCATGCCTAACAACGTTGCAATAGAAGTCTGACTTTCTTGATTATCAAGTCTTTTAATAATGTTGACCCGCTGGGCTGAAGTATTCTTCAACATTCCTGTAATATCCTTAGATAACCATGTAAAAACACACAGCGAACCTTAGGTAAACAAACCAAACACTTGTAAAAAAAAAAATAAATAAGTAAGGGAGGAAAGACTGCCAAAGTAAAAATGCCCAATACTCCAAACAAAACCAGTTAATTTATTAAGCTCTTTTGTCCTGTAGCAATAGGGACTTCTTCAGAATGAAATAACACATCCATCTCTCGCTCTTAAAAGCCATTAACAGGATCACACGACCCACCAATTAAAACCATATCAAACAGTTTACATAAATATTTGTTAAGAATAACAGCAAGTAGATGTATAAATACTAAAGATAAAAAATAAGAATATACAATATGAAAAGTATAAAAATGTAAACCACTATTCCTAATTTAAATATACCTAATAATGAATTAACAAATCAGATACTGTTAAAACCCCCAAGGGAACAGGTTTGAAAGGCCAGTTAAATGCCTAGTCTTAACCAGCAAGTCCCTTATAGTAATGACTAGTATTACATTGTTAATACAAAACCTAAGACATACTAAGAGCCCTATATTTAAGAAGAGGAATTAAGTTTATACTGTTGAGACCGGGGGAACAGTAGCATTCGGTCTAAGTTGCCAATAAAATTCTCTCATAGCCAACAAATTCTCTCAACTCCCACTAGATATATCCTTCTGCATCCGGTCAATAACACCAAAAAGAAACCTATCAAAATTGTAACAAACCATTGTATGCTTATATAGGGGATTAGTGGGATGATAATGTTTGATATTGTATAAATGTTCGTACACACAGAGGTAAAAGCCTTTCCGTCTTACCAATGTAAAAATATTGACAACCCTGACAAATGGCAATGTAGACCAACCCTGAACTCCCACAATCACCTGTGTTTAATAAAATCAGTTGAGGGGACTGCCTACTGCAACCTCCCAGTCTGTTAAAATATATGTACAGTAACTGCATCTACCACACCTGTTTGCATCTTGTTGCTCATCCCCATCCGTTATGGGATGCTCAAAGTATATTTTAAGTTAGCATCAGTCCTAAAGATGAAAAGTGACTTATTACCTAGCTTTTGTAAAAAAAATCAGAATTGGTCTGAAATAAAACCCAGTTCTTAATCAATATGTCTTTTACATCGTTGCTAAACCCATCATACTGTAAAAACCATAGAATATTCAAAATTGTCATCACCATTAACATTTCTAGAATAATTTAACTCAACATCACTCCCTAAAATGGGCTTGGAGTCTCATCCCTCAAGAACTTCTTAACCATTTTTACAGACCATATCAGAAGGACAACCTGTCTCAAACATTTTGAATAAAATTATTAATTTTTAAAGTCATCCTTGGTCAAAAACATACAAAATGCTCTAATCATTTGACCTCTCACCAAATTGTTCTTAATATGGTGGGAATTATTACTACGGTACTTATTAGAATAACTAGGCCTCCTAAACGATTTTGATCTAAAACAACGGTTAGTGAAGTCCTTAATTATAGTAACATTCATGTAGTCAATACTATTAACCGATGTCCTGCCTGTAAACTTAAAATATGGACAAATCTCATTCATATAATTCAGAAACCTCTCAATGTCCCTGGTACTCTTTCCATAAAATACAATCATCATCCAGGTAACGGAAATACAAAAACCAATATTCACTGAATTCTGAATTAAAATCATATTTCTTTTCCCAAGAGAACATGACAAGGTTAGCATAAATGGACGTGCAACTTGCGCCCATTGCTACACCTGTTTAAAAAATTCCCCACCAAAACAAAAAGTTTGTTTGTAAGAACAAATGCCAGGAAGTATAAAATTCACCAAATCACCAACGTTTGAAAGCTCATACAAGGAATCGTGAAATTCTAATCCCTCTTGATTGGGAATAGATGTAAAGAGGTCAGCTACATCTTCTTTCGGCTGTTCCTGTTAGGGGTTACCACAGCGAATTATCCGTTTCCATTTCTTCCTGTCCTCTGCATCTTGCTCTGTCACACCGACCACCTGCATGTCCTCTCTCAGCACATCCATAAACCTTATCTCAGGCCTTCCTCTTTTCCTCTTACCTGGCAGCTCCATCCTTAGCATCCTTTTCCCAATATACCCAGCATCCCTCCTCAGCACATGTCCAAACCAAAGCAATCTTGCCTCTCTGGCTTTGTCTCTAAACCGTCCAACCTGGGCTGCCCCTTTAATACACTTACTCTTAATCTTGTCCACACTCGTCACACCAGGGGCAAAACTTGACATCCTTAACTCTGCCACAACCAGCATTAACGCCTGCCTTTTTGTCAATGCCACTGTCTCCAACCCATATAACATAGCTTGTCTCACTGCCCTGTTGTAGACCATCCCTTTCACTCTTACTGGCAATAGTCAGTCACAAATCACTCCTGACACTGTTATCCACCCACTCCACCCTCTCTTATCCACCCACTCCACCCAGCCTGTACTCTCTTCCTCACCTCTCTTCCACACTCGCCATTACTCTGAACTGTTTATCCCAGGTATTTAAACTCATCCACCTTCATCAACTACTCCCTGCATCCTCACCATTCCTCTATCCTCCCTCTCATTCACACACATATATTCTTAGTCCTGCTGACCTTCATTCCTCTTCTCTCTAGTGCATATCTCCATCTCTCCAGGTCTCCTCAATCGGTTCCCTACTCTCACTACAGATCACAATGTCATCTGCAAACATCATAGTCCACCGGAACTCCTGTCTGATCTTGTCTGTCAACCTGACCACCACCATTGCAAATAAGAAAGGGCTCAGAGCTGATCCTTAATGTAATCCCACCTCCAACTTAAACGCATCTGTCACTCCCACCTCAGAGCTCTCCGTTGTCGCACTACCCTCGTACATATCCTGTACAACTCTTAACTACTTCTCTGCCACTCCCGACTTCCTCATACAATACCACAACTCCTCTCCAAGTACCCTGTCATATGCTTTCTCTAAGTCCACAAAGACACAATGCAACTCCTTCTGACCTTCTCTGTACTTCATCAGCACTCTCCGAGCAAACATTGCATCTGTAGTGCTCTTTCCTGGCATGAAACCATACTGATGATCACTAATCAATCATTTCCCTTCTTAACCTAGCTTCCACTACTCTTTCCCATAACTTCATGCTATGACTGATCAGTTTTATCCCTATGTAGTTACTACAGCTCTGCACATCACCCTTATTCTTAAACATTGGTGCCAGAACACTTTCTCCACTCCTCGGGCATCTTCTCACTTTCCAAGATTTCATTAAACAATCTGGTTAAAAACACCAATGCCATTTCTCCTAAACACCTCCATGCTTCCAAGGGTAGGTCATCTGGACAGACCCATTCTTTATCCTCTTCATAGCTATCCTTACTTCCTCCTTGCTAATCCGTTGCACTTCCTGATTCATTATCCCCACATCATCCAAACCTTGTCTCTCTCTCTCTCTCATTCTTTTCATTCATCAGCCCCTCAAAGTAATCTTTCCATCTCCTCAACACACTCTCCTCACTTGTGAGTACGTTTCCCTCATTATCCTTTATCACCCTGACCTGCTGCACATCTTTCCTAGGGTCAACTACATCTATAGTTACAAAACTACAAATATTTCAGTAATATTCATTTTTTTACTTTCCTAAGAAAGTCCCAGGAGTCCTTAAGTATACAAGTGACAGGTTCTAAAATCCTCTTGAGAATCCGGTCAATAAATAACCCTAAAGTATAAGTGGGATTATTATGGGATCAGAAAGGCAGGGTGTCAATTATTTTTGTGTGTCAGCCTATCCAGTGTGACTATGGTAAACAGAGCATATACCAATATAAAGAAGTTCAGTTACTGTGCAGCCAGTCTTTCTACTCGAATATGCACAGTAATGCCATCATTGTAACCTGCTCCATGGAGCAGACTATAAGTTTTTTTTACAAGCAGTTTAGCTTACTTTCTCCATGCTGCTAAGTGGAGAATTCAAACTGCTTTAAAACAAAAAAATAAAAACTTGAACTAAAATAGTATGCACAGTGAAGAAGGTTACAAAAGTACATGTATTACAAAAACTCAGCTTTCCATGCCAGGACCTGTACAATCAGTTCCTTGGCAAATCATGTAATGACCTCAATGATGGGAGGAGGGGGGACCAGAAACAACTTTCTGTGGAGCATGCAGAGCAAAGTGCCCCTGAGTGCCAGAAGCCAGCAGAAAAGCATTGAAGACTTAATACAATGACATTACTTAGAAAAGGTAATTTTTTTTTTCTTAAATATTGTTATGATAATCCACTCCTGTTTGTGGGTATATCGGCTGTCATGCACCGCCCTCATGATCAAACCACAGTAACCATGGGTAAATCCTATATCTCCACACAGTTGTGGATTAGTGCATCAAATGACAGGTTCTACTGAGATGCAGCAAAATGGGTTCCATACAAGTAGTATTGGCCCAATTATGTCTTCTTTAAGTACAGACAAATGAGAGCATCTTATGCAGAAGCAAATTAACGCATTACAGTAATGTGTTTAAACTGTGCAAAGTGAAATGAAAACTTTGCTTAAATGTGATGATTCTAGCTCAAAAGGTTTTAACAGAACTGGAATAAAGCTAAAGGGCAGAATTTGATTATGAAACTAGAAAATATTATTGAACAGCAAACAGCTTGCACAAAATATAATGGAGACCTTTCTAGATATCGTAGCTGGACAACCCACAGCCAACCAACAGCAGAAGGAAACAAGGTATTCTTTCAAGAGGTAACAGTTCTGCAAGAAAAGTTCTGGCCAGTAACATAGCTAGGATGGGGCGAGAGGGGTAACTACCCCAGTCGCAAAGTGTTGGGGGTGCAATTAGCTGATCCCAAACTAATGCAATACTGGCTTTTAAAAGCCTGTATTGCACAGTGGCCAAAGTTGAGAGCTGTAGCAAGCAGTTTGCTAGTTTATTTACTTATGTTTTTTAAACTAAAACTTCAGCACTGTTGCAGTCTGTGCAGGAGGGGGATAAACTCCTTAAAAAGATGATTTTTTTTTTTTTTTTTTAATTAAAAACATGAGCACAGTAGCGCTCCGTGCAGGCAGGGTATAAACTGTAGCAACTGTTTGCTACAATTTAAAAGAAGACTTTTTTTAAACAACACAAGTTGAAAGAGGGTTGGGTGCACGACAGACAAATGGGACCTGAATGGCTGGGGCAGGAGGGAGGGTGGGCATATCATGCAACTGGCCACCTGGTTGCTGTGCAAGTAGAAGGAGCATTCATTTTTTTTCCTGCAGTTTAATGGAAGAACTGCTGTGAGGGTGGGGGAAGATGCATAGATCTAACCGCAGTAAGCCGATTGTTGTGATCGGCTACAATGAACTTTTTTTGGACCTTCACTTGAATAACTGAGGGGGGTGGGGTACTAGTTCACATTACCTGCCTAGGGCGCTGGTTGAACTTCTGGCTCAGGCCTTTGTCTGACAAACAAACAATCAGCTCATGAAAGTTCAGAAATTGGAACCTATTATCAGTACGTAATAGAGAACAGCCAGGTTTAAAATGAGTCTGACCACTTTGTTGCGATAATAGTTAACCCTGCCCCTTCTAGTATGCTTATTACCTTCCTAACATGTTAGACATATCCTTGTGATGACTGGCTGTTGATAGTAATATCATCCAGGTAAGCAACAATACAGTCTTCAGCTCCTGCAAGCATGTACTCTAACCTCTGGAAATTTGCTAGAGCATTCTTTTACCCAAATGGCATCTTAGTGAACTCAGCCATCCCAAAATGAGCTCAATGCAAGTGTCAAGGTACCACCAGTAACCCACAGTCAGGACAGCAGTTACTCAATCCCAGCCAATTGTTTTAAGGCTTCATCTGTTCTGGACCCAAGATAAGCATACAACTGCCTGTGATTATTCAATTTCCTATAATCTACACAGAATCTAGTACTGACATTTTCTTCTGTCACCAGCACCACTGGTGAGACACAGGAGTTGGAGTTTTGTATTACCCTAACATCCAACATTAACTAAAGTTCCTGCCTCAGAGTCTGCTTAACTTGTTCAGGCATCTATAAAGGGACCTGTCTGATGAGCTACTGGGGCTGCATATCCACATGGTGCTCCAACTGAGTACCCTAGCTTACCAGTACTGTCCCCAAACTCCTGTATGACTACCCAGATCTGCTGAAACAGGGTATCAGACAGCAGATTTATCAAAGGTTTACCACAAGACATCCCCCTCAAATATTCTTGTAACCCACTACATATGCAGAGAACCATATGCATCTCTATTACATTAGGGCATCATCACAGTGGAGTCTGTGCTTTTGTCCTTTGCTTGCAACTTTACCATGTAGTTAACATCACTTATCACCTTGCTTGCATTTTACTGCATTTAAGCAGGAATAAGCATCATCATTTTCTGCCTAAAAGAATACTCCCCGAGGCTGACTGGCTGATCATGCCAAACTTTTTGCTGCTCCTCCGCTTGTGTTAGATGCTCTTGTGCAATCCCTATGAGCTTCTTAAGCTTGGCCCAGAAGTTTAAGACATAATCTGCAACAGATTACTTGTGGAAATGATAATCATCCTCACGCTCATCAAATACAGGCCCCCTCACCTTGTGACCACACAGCAACTCAAAGGGTAAAAATCTTGTGAATTCTTTAGGCAAGAGGAGATGAGAGGTACCTGTTGCCATTTCCCCTTAAACTATTCTGCAAAAATTTTCCAAATGTGGTCTTTACTAAAACTCTCAACCAGACTACTGGTCTGTAGATGGTAGGAGGTAGTATGTAAATGCAATACCCAATGATGACGTATGTCAGGGCTAGTATGTAAAATGCTTCTACCCCACAATGATTCAACAAACAGGCCAGCAGGTCCAACATGGCATTCATACCTCTATTTTTAAAATATTTCTCTTGGAAAACCTACCCTGCTAAAAAATTCTACCAGAACATTTGGCACCTTGTCCTCCTCAAAACGGACAGAGACACCACCTCAGAGTATCTAACAGCATAGTCCATCATGACCAGGATATACCTCTCACTGGTGCAGCTTTGTATGCAAACAGGCCTTAGACTATCTATAACTACTTTCTGCCCAGGTTTATCAAATTAAGAATCAAAGGCATCAAAGCAACTTTAACGTTATCCCCTACTCTGCCAGCCTTCTGCCATTTTTCACATACCTTGCTCACATTTTACAGTAACACCATAACATGCTCTGGAATACCTGGCCAGCAAAAATTCCACACAAGTCTTTTACTCTTTATTCTCATATGATATGAAAAAATAATATTGTGAGCTATGGCCAAATGTGTCCATCTGTAGGCTCCTGATAGTACCAGCTGTTGCATCACATCTCCCTCTGGCCCTCCTTCAGAAATCCATTCCCTGTACAATTATTCTTTGTACCCAATATACAGTTTCCCTCTGCACTTGAGGATCATGAGCCTTCTTGGCTACTTTGCTTCAGTTCTGTAAAGCATGATATGAAAAGCTATGCCTCTCTCAGCTCCCTTACCAAAGAAATTTTGCTATCTTCCGACAGCAGAAAGTCGGATTCTGGCTTACTAGTACCCCCCCTAAAAAAAGCCCCCTTCCAAGGGCAGACCAGTACCTTTCAAAAATTAAGGCTCTGATTCAGGCCTACTGCCACATAATAGCCTTCCCCAAAAGCAGTGATGCTACCAGTCATGGTTGGAAAAGTGAGTACTAGTTGTCTCCCCCCCCTGCTTCCTTCCCCACATGCCTGGTTGTGTGAGGAACATGCAGATAAAAGTGCTACATAACAGTAACACGCTGGAAGGGTGGGGTAGGGGGTTAGCATAATGGTGAAGGAGTTTACCTCACAGACACAAGGTACAAGATTTGATTCTCACCTTGGAAAAGAAAACTGGCTAGGCATTAATTAGCTGCAATGACAGCTAGCCTAGTACTTGCCATGACCCTAAGGATTGAGCCACTTACTTGGAGGTATCTAGAAGCACAGTCCACCATCACCATGCTGTAACTCTTTCACTCTTACCTGTGGAGCCTGGGGTACAAAGAAACCTCGTAATGCCAAACTCCCTGAAATGGTTCCTCAATAAGAAGTAAGCAAAAGGCATCAAAAAAGCATTAACTTTATCTCTTGCTTTGTCAATCTTCTGGCATTACTCACATATTGACCATCACATCATTAAATTCTACATCAGCCTTATTTTCATTTGCTTTATATACCCACATGACCTGAAAAGGGACATTGTAGGTCACGGCCAAAACAGCTCATCAGTAGTTCTCTGGTACCAGTTGCTGCGTCACTTCTCTCCTTAACTCTCATTCAGGAATCCACTCTGTTCAATAATCCACTCTGTTCAATAACTCTCTATCCCAGTATACTGACTCCACCTGCACTTCAGCATCAGAAGCATTCTTGGCTACTTGCCTCAAGTTCTATAAAGCAGCGTCTGAAAAGCATTCTTTCAGATATTTCCCAGCTTCCTCACCAGAGAAATTATGGTTATTTTCTATACAATAGTGACTCATATTCAGTCTTGCTACTACCACCACAATCTCCCCCTTGAAACAGCCTCCTTCCAAGTGAAGTCCAGTACCCTTCAATGGCTGCGGCTTACACACAAGCTTGCTGCTTTACACTAGCCTCAATGAAATAGTAACATTGCCAGCACTGGTTGGAGGAGTGGGCAATAATGGAGTTCTTCTCCTGTTGCCCTAGCCACATGCTTATATCCATACCTGGCTATGTGTAGCACGTACACAGGTTGCTGTTTTAATAGAAAATGATTCTGATAATGCATGTACCGGGATATTACCAGAGGGTGGCCTAATGGTTAAGGTGTTTGCCTTACAAACACAAGGTGCAGGTTTTGTGTCTCACAAGGGATAACTGGCTAGGCTTAAAATGTCTCGCAAGGGCAGTTAGCCTAGTACTAATCTATGAACCTATGTTCCTTGACCCACTTCCCAGTCCAAATAAACTCTAGCCAATGGAATCTGAAAAGGTATCCCTCCAAAGGCCCTAACCTGAATGAACTGCCCCCATACAAGTACTGTTCCCTATTAACCACTGCAGGATTAACAGTTATGTCTGATGCTCTATCCCTCTTAGTAACGATCTCCTTCCCAACCACATGGACAGGATACAAACTGTTGGGCTAGATACACTGATTATCTCCAACCAGACAGACAACCACATTGTCATTCATAGACTTACTACTGCTCGCTACTTACAGCTTGCTGCCTCCTTGTTTTTTTTTTTGTTCCCCACCTTATCTCAGTGCATACCAGTACTGTTACATATCATTGAAAATTGCCACACCCAGTGACAACAGTGCCTTGCATACAGAGACATACAAAGTCATAAAATATCAGGATCTGCAGGCAGAAACGACAGCACTGTGGAAGAAAGATACCCAGACAGTTCGAATAGTAGTAGGAGCAATAGGTCTTATAAAAAAGAATCTACAATCGTACTTAAATATGTTACCAATACATGTAACCCTCTGCAGGAGTTGTCATTACTGGGCACACTGCAGATGCTGGGAAGAGCACTTTTAGCTGACATCAAAGATTGAAACAATACCAATTTCATGAACTGTAATCGTATTTTGACTCAGGAATGGGGTCCATTCCCATCATGGTATTAGAAACACAAAAGATTTAGAGAAAATAAATTGAACCCATTTCCTAAATACGTAATCGTTAATACAACAGATTTGTGAAAAACAGTATATAGATGAAGAAGTTTTGATCTGTCTGGAAAAAGAAGCATCTGAGGAAGTGTGAAAATATAAACAACAAAACTTAGAGATTTTTGAAAAGTATAAATACGAAATATGGACATGGGAAAGAGAGATATTTGATAAAATCAATATGAAGAAGGCAGCCCCAAAAGTATTTGAAGAGGCATCCAGATATTGAAAATTTCACAAAAAAAAAAAAAAAAAAAATTATATCGTGGACTATGATGTTTGCAGATGACATTGTGATCTGTAGTGAGAGTAGGGAACATGTGGAGGAGACCCTGGAGAGGTGGAGATGTGCTCTAGAGAGAAGAGGAATGAAGGTCAACAGGACCAAGACAGAATATGTGTGTGTGAATGAGAGGGAGGATAGAGGAATGGTTAGGATGCAGGGAGTAGAGGTGGCGAAGGTGGATGAGTTTAAGTACTTGGGATCAACTGGTCAGAGTAATGGTGAATGTGGAAGAGAGGTGAGGAAGAGAGTACAGGCAGGATGGAGTGGGTGGAGAAGAGTGTCAGGAATGATTTGTGAAAGACGAGTACCAGTAAGAGTGAAAGGGAAGGTCTACAAGAGGGTAGCGAGACCAGCTATATTATATGGGTTAGAGACTGTGGCATTGACAAAAAGGCAGGAGTCAGAGCTTGATGTGGCAGAGTTGAAGATGTTAAGATTTGCACTGGGTGTGACGAGGATGGACAGGATTAGGAATAAGTACATTAGAGGGTCAGCCCAGGTTGGAAGGTTTGGAGACAAAGCCAGAGAGGCAAGACTACGTTGGTTTGGACATGTGCTGAGGAGGGATGCTGAGTATATTGGGAAAAAGATGCTAAGGACGAAGCTACCAGGTAACAGGAAAATAGGAAGGCCTAAGATAAGGTTTATGGATGTGGTGAGAGAGGACATGCAGGTGGTTGGTGTGACAGAGCAAGATGCAGAGGACAGGAAGAAATGGAAACAGATGATTCGCTGTGGCGACCCCTAACAGGAACAACCGAAAGAAGATGATCTATGAAAATCCTGTGGAACATAAAGATGCTAAATGGATAGAAGTAAAAGAGAAAAAGAAGTTTATAAAAATACAGGATATTAAACGGGATGAAATATCAGCCAGAGAGACTGAAAAAGTTAAGAAAAGCCTCTAATTAGAAAACCTCAGGCCCAGATACAATACCTAACTTTTGGAGTATTAACATCTTTGCATGAAGATTTAGCCATGAGTAAGAACTATTAAAGTGCACACCCCGAACAGACACCAACCTGTCTAACAGGAAAAACAATGCGCCTACTTAAGAGTGAACCTGCAAGCTACCCTAAAAATGACAGGCCAAAAACTTGCCTTCAGACGACATATAAACTATACACGGGAATGGATGCCGACAGAGCATATCTCTCAACATCAAAAATCTGGACAAGGCCCATGAAAAATAGGTATAAATCTGTATGCTGTTTAACATAAAATTTGCATAAATAATTATGTAATCCCGTCCAATCCAATGGAATTGTGGGATATCAACTTTTAAACAAACTGAAGAACAGACAACCAAAGTATGGCACCAGAGTCCCCCTGCAGCCCTTCCAATATCCCATTACCTGGCTATTTCGCCCCACTTACCATAAACACTAGTGTGTGCATACTGCTTTACTTCTACAATGATCATTTGGATTTTATTTTTACACTTTACAATACTGTCTCCCAATGAAAATAGACTCCTAACAAATTCAGTATAAAGCTAATAAAACCTAAAATGAAGAAATGTGTTTAGGACTGTAATAAAGACAATTTGTGAGATTTTCAAGACACTAGAATACAAAACACTTGCAAATGTGTAATAAAAGGAAAAACAAAGGCTATAAATTACACATGCACACACACATAATTCTGAAGAGATTAACAAATTACAATGCATTTAGGACATTCATTCATGTTGGGACAGGTACCAAAAGAAAATATAATCAACCAGACTATACAACACAGTGCCAATGTGTACAAGACCCTCATCAAAAAGTGAACTTTGTCCCAAAGGTCTATTATTTGATTTCAGTGTGTCCATATTTAAAAAAAACTGCCTCCCCAATTCCATTTTCTTTGCACATTTTTCAAACATGTGGCCACAGCCCTGCAGTGATACTGAATGCCACAGGTATAAAAATTACTGAATACTCTATGCATACTGTTCATATCCATTAATGCCCCCCCCCCAAAAAAAATTCTTAAAATACAAGCAATTTGTCCTCTAAAGGGCAGAGTTGATGAGCCAGAACAGTAAATTCATGATGTGGGAAGTGCCTGAACAAGGAAAACACCTATGCAGTTTAGCAACAGGAGCAGATCTTCTAACACACTTTAAAAAATAACAGAAATACATTGTTTTATTCTAAATGTCTTGTACTATAGTCTTATAGGTTAAAGATCATTTCAATTACACTCACAAAAATGAAGCACTACACAAGCTTAAATCCTGAAAGCAACCGCAATTTATGTTACCAGTTACAGTTCCAAAGTTTGCTATTTCATCTCTTCCGTCCACCCCACTAGGAAATGCCTTTGACTCTTCACAGCTGCTCAGCCTGAATACCCAGCTCAACAGATTGCAATAATTACCAAAACTCGCATAGTGAAAGCTACTGGGTTAAAAGCAAAAACTTTCTAAATGCATTCTTGTTGACAGTTTAAATCATAATAAATGTGGTCATGCAACATATACTCAATCAAAATTATAGCACAGGCAAAGAAGTTAGCAGTATAACCTAATTAACACTGCTACAGTTGTTTATAATATAACTCTCAGCAATTTTACAGAATAAAATGGATTTACAAAAAGTATTTAGATGGTCATATAAAAATATATTCTAGAAGCCACATAAAGCAGAATTTCCAGCTATACAGTATCTCGTTTACTGCAACTAATAATAATTTAAAAACAGAAAACAGTGTTAACGTAAGGAAAGCAATACAGTGGTAGAGAGAATGACAACAAACCAAAATGCTTGTGTAAACAACTGACTTACTGATTAACAAACAATCCAGGGTTATTTACTTACTGGATTAACAATCCGGGATTAGTTATTTAATAAGCATTTAGTCATAGCAAGACAGTAAAAAAAAAAAAAAAAAAAAACAGAAACTACTATGAACAGTCTCATTTCCAAAAACAAGCTGAACAGAGCCTGAGTTTACCAATTAAGAAAGGAATGTAGAAAACCGAGTAAATGGTCTCACAGATGGTGCATGCAATGAATAGTCTAGGGTATAAGGTACTGCACTCGGCAATGATTTATCCAGGAAGAGAACGGACAGGCTGAACTGACAATAAGAATAAAATAGAACAAGATTTTAGTTTCACATTTTGCTTCTAACTAGACAGTCTTTTACAGCTGACACAAGATATCTCAAAGCTTTTTA
Organism: Protopterus annectens; assembly: GCF_019279795.1. Taxonomy (NCBI): domain Eukaryota; kingdom Metazoa; phylum Chordata; order Ceratodontiformes; family Protopteridae; genus Protopterus; species Protopterus annectens. Next base: position 41,192,640 of record NC_056730.1, read on the forward strand.
ATCAATTCTCATAGCAGCTAAGGATGCGGATCGTTACCAGTTGAGCTATAAATACCTCTCTGCTATCAAAAGCTGAGCTGTATATCTCTGCGATCAAAAGTAACTCTGTGAGGAAGTCTTCTGCTTGTTCCTGCAGCAGCCTCTGTTCAAACAGCGACATGATAAATCCAAACAGCCGCTACATAATAAATACTCGTGGCTACACATTAATTTCTGGATTGCTGGAGCAGCCGGAAATACATGTACGTGACCCTATTGCTCAATTCCGACTGGCTAGCTGGCCATTTCACGGAGCTGACGTCATCACGTACGTGATGACGTCAGCTCAAAACACTGAACTAAATTTTTTTAAATTAAAAAAAGCCAGGTAATCGGAAATTAAGGGGTGTCACTCGGGAATTGTGGCACCCATTATTTGGACCCCAAAACTCGGTGAAAACCGAGTAATTTGGTACGGTTGAGAGGTATGCGACAGAGTTTATAGTCATTTAGAAGAAAACTCAATTATGGCAGTAGAACAAAAGGGCAATAAAACTAAGTCATGGAACAAAGGATCATTTGTTGTTAAATAAAGTCACAGTGGAGAAGTGCAAAAGAGGGGAAGAATAAGTATGTCATGGATAGTCTACAAAAAAGCATTTGACAGTATCCCATATTCATGGATAAAAAAAAAGAGTGCTAATGTATAAGATACACCCTACACTGATCCACTACATTACAGTGACCATGAAAACAGTGGCAGACCACTCTGCAATTAAGCCACGATAAAGGACAAATTATTATCCCAGGGATAAAAATTCAGAGGGGAATATTCCAGGGTGACTATCACCACTGCTATACTGCCCTGTCCTTAATCCATTAAGATGTCTACTTAACAGCTTAGGCCATGGCTATAATTTGGCTCCTAGAAAACAACAAAGTGTAAAGACTTCTCATCTTCTCTTTGTCGATAATTTAAAACTGAATAGCTCATCAGATGAGGAACTGAAAGCACAACTGCAAGTTGTCAAAGCTTTTTCAGATGATACAAGAATGTCATTTGGTCTTGATAAATGTGCAAAATCAAATCTTTAAAAACAGGAAAACATCAGTTTGGGACAAAAATGTGATACAAAACAATACGAGCAAGAGGGAGTAAAAATGTGATACAAAACAATACGAGCAAGAGGGAGTGTATAAATATTTGTGAACTGATGAAGAATCAGCAATAAAACATGAACAAATGCAAATAAAACTTAGTAAGGAATACTTTACGAACAAAATGCAAGCTATAAACCAATTTGCTCTTCCCGTCCTAACTTATAGTTTTGGAGTGACCGACTTGGCCCCAAAACGTGTGGATAGATTAGATAGGAAAACAAGAAGGATGATTCATGCTCACCAAATGATTTATAAAAAAAAAAAAAAATCAGTGCATACCAAGATTATATATTCCCCGTTCCAAAGGAGGGACGGGCCTCCTTGAAATGGATTACATGTATAGATCTACAATCGTGGGACTCCACACATCTGCTGACTTCACAAGACCAAAACATAGTGAAAGTTCTGAAACATGAGGAGAATAAATCTAAGATGACTTTTCTGCTTAAACTGGCAGAAACATATCAGCGTCAAACAGGAATGAAAATCAAACCAGAAGTAGATAAAAATCAGGCATCAACTGAATGCCAAAAAACAAAAGAAAAGAACATAAGGTGAAGGACCACAAGAGAAAGCAAGAAATGTGGAAAATGCATAAATATAGTTGCAAGTATAGAAAACTTCCAGAAGAACCTCATGCTACTAACACAGAAATGGTTAAGGAGAGGAGAATTCAAACCAAGAGATGAAAGGTTAATATTGGAGGCCCAAGATAGTAGGCTGCATACACGCTGGTTTACATAGTCCATTTAACATGTGGGAGAAACAGACAAATGTAAGCTTTGTAAAACCGAATTGGAAACCGTCGCACACCTTGTTGCTAGTTGTGATATACTAATGGCAGGAGGACTGTATACTGAAAGGCATAATAATGTGGCAAGACTGTTGCATTGGGGATTGTGCAAACATTATGGTACTGAAGTGGCTGAAAAACACTAGAAACACGAGCCACAAAGCATCACAGAAAATGATGAAGTTTAGATCACATGGGATCACCCATTACCAACAGTTCAAAAAAACAGATGCTACAAAACCAGATAGAGTGGTCCATGATAAGTAGGCAAAAGTAGCATTGATCACTGAAATCTCCACACCCAGTGACAACAGTGTCTTACGTACAGAGAGACACAAATTCAAAATATCAGGATCTGCAGGCAGAAATGAGAGCAATGTGGGAGAAAGATACCCAGACAGTTACAATAGTAGTAGGAGCAACAGACCTTATAAAAAAGAATCTACAATCATATTTAAATAGGATACCAATACATATAACTCTGTACAAACTGCAGAAGGAGTCATTACTGGGCACACTGCGGGTGCTGTGAAGAACACTTTTGGCTGACATCAAAGATTGAAACAATACTAATTTCATGAACTGTAATCGTACTTTGACTTGGGAATGGGGTCCATTCCCACCATGGTATTAGAAACCCAAAAGATTTGAAAAAATTAAAAAGGGAGATACCATTATATATCTATTATTTACTAGGTCATATAAATATGGGGAGATGCCTCAAGATTTGATACATGCACTTATCAAAACTGTTTTTATGGGAAAAGGGAGTAGGATAAACCCAGAGTCATACAGACCCTCAAGTCTACTTTCACATTCTGGAAAAATAATGAAGAAGATAACTGATAAGCTGTCATGTCAGAACTGAAAGGTTGGGACTTGAAACCATATATCAGCAAGCATATGTTAAAAATAGATATATTGCCACCTGTAACATGATATTCTACAACAATGAAAATGGTTATGAATGAAAAATGTTGCTGTGATTTATTTACCGGGAAAGTCCGACTTGGAACAAAGTCAATTTTCAGCGAAGGCCCGGGGAGAAATACTCATCTTTGTAATGTGGGAGGAAAAGTACAGTTTTGTACCTACCATAAATGTAGATGTTCGAAGATCCACATTGCTGCAGTCCTTACACTTGGGTAGTCCGCTGTCCTCGGTCGGCCCGAATATCAAAGTATAAGGCTGACGTCGGTCAAGGCGCATTAGACTGACATCAGGGCGTCAGGGTACAAATGCGCATGACCGACGTCATATCCTCAGTCTTTTCTTGCCCCAGATGTCAGAAGACCCTAACAAGAAAGGTCAAAACCCAAAGACAACAAACAATATACACAATATTTACAATCCAACCCACACAACCGCCTCTAACTACAGAGGGGAAGGAGGGAGGGAAAATTGGACTGCAGCAATGTGGATCTTCGAACATCTACATTTATGGTAGGTACAAAACTGTACTATGTTCTTCATCTCACATTGCTGCAGTCCTTACACTTGGGTAGAATCCCAAAGCAGAGGTAAGGGAGGTTGGCACAACTATAAATTAGCAGGGGCTGCTAAAATGCCCTGTAAAATAGCAGTGGCAAAACCAGCCCTAGATTTAGAGTAAAGTGGAAGATGATAATGCTTAGAGAAAGTATGCACTGAACTCCAGGTAGCTGCCTCCAAGATATCTTTAGTTGCCACCCCCCTTAAAAAAGCTGTTGAAGTGGCAGTAGCCCTAGTGGAATGAGGCCTAATCCCAGCTGGAATCTCCTTGCCATGATGGGAATAACAGAAAGTAATGCAACACCCAATCCACCTAGAAATAGTTTGTTTTGACACAGGCTTGCCCTGAGAACTCAAAGCAAAAGAAAGAAATAACTGCTGAGACTGCCTGAACCCTTTAGTTCTGCTTAAATAATATCGCAACTGCCTGTGTATATCCAAAGTGTGCAAAATCTTTTCCCCTTTATTTTGGGGGTTTGCATAAAAGGTAGGCAAATGAATAGTTTGGTTTAAAGCCACACTAGAAACCACTTTAGGCATAAAGGAAGGATTAGTACGTAAAGATACCCTATCCTTATGGAAAATTAAGAAAGGCTCAACTGCCATAAGGGCCTGTAATTCAGAAACCCTTCTCGCAGAGGTAATGGCCAACAAAAAAGCAGTCTTCCATGATAAATATTTCAACTCAGCAGTAGCTGCAGGCTCAAAAGGTTGTAGAGTGAGTTTCTCCAACACAAAATTGAGATCCCAAGCAGGAGTAGGAGCTCTTATGGGGGTCTTATATTCTTTGCCCCTCTAAGGAATTGCTTAAACAAAGGATGAGAAAACAATGGTGGGTCACAATCATAGTGAGCAGAAATTGCTGCAGCATGAATCTTAATAGAAGAGAAGGACAAACCTTTGTCCAGTAACTCAGTAAGATATTGAAGAGCCACACTTAAATTAGGCTTAGAAACATCAAATTCTTTCGCTGCACTCCAAAATAAAAATCTCTTCCATTTATCTGCGTACACTTTCCTTGTACTAGGCCTTCTGGCCTCCAAAATAACATTCAAAACTTGCTGTGGAAGCTGAAACCCTCCAAGGCTTAAAACAGAATATGCCAGGCTGTTAGGTGAAGAGAGTGAAGTTTGACATTGAGTAAATGACTGTTCTCCTGAGACAGCAGGTGTGGAATTGAAGGTAAAGGCCATGGCGGCTCCCGTACCAGACTTCTCAGTAGTGGGTACCAATGCTGTCGAGGCCAATCTGGAGCTATTAAAATCATCTTTGGTTTGTCCTGTCTGACCTTCAGAAGTACCTTTGGGAGGAGAGGCAGAGGTGGAAAGGCATACACATGAAGATTGCTCCAATTGAATGAAAGAGCATCCACTTTCCAAGCTGTGGGATGAAAACTTTTTGTGCAAAACTTTGGCAGCTGGTAGTTTAGTGGAGAAGCGAACAGATCTATGTCTGGAGTTCCCCATGACACTGTCAATTTCTGAAAAACTTGAGGATCCAATTTCCACTCGTGGGGATCCATTATTTGTCTGCTCAACACATCTGCTAAGGAGTTCTGTGCTCGGCAGAAACCTTGCCTGAAGATTTAGCTGTAAACTGAGAGCAGTCTCCCACAAAATCATTGCTTGTCTGCACAGAGGATAAGAATGTGTTCCCCCTTGCTTGTTGATGTACCACATGACAGTTGTGTTGTCTGTTAGAATCAACACCTGCCCTGGAAGAAGTAAATCCTTGAAAGCTATTAATGCAAATTGGACTGCTAACATCTCCTTCAGGTTGATATGTAGATGTAGAAGTCTGGCAGGCCACTTGTCTTGTATCCACTTTCCATTTAGATGAGCTCCCCAAGCTTTGTCTGAGGCATCTGTCGTTAGAATCTGACTCGCCTCTGGCCGGGTCACAGAGAGTCCCTTGTTTAGGTGACATTCCTGAGCCCACCACAAAAATTCCTTTTGAATGCAAGGTATTATCTGAATGACAGTGTCCAAATCTTGGCAGTGCTGTGTCCATACATTTTTGAGATACCATTGTAGCTTCCTCATATGCAGTTTGGCATTGGGAAGCACCAGAATACAAGATGCCATGAACCCCAAGGCTTGAAGGACTGTCCTTGCAGTCAGCCTGGACTGATGAGACAATTGATGGAAGTAAAGAGAAAGATTCTTTTGTTTGTCCGGGGTCAAAAGGCCATCTGGGATGCTGTATTCAGTCTCACACCCAGAAAGCACATGTCCTGAGAGGGTACTAGACTGGACTTTATTTCGTTCACAGAATACCCCAGGCATCTTAGCACTGCTATCACATAATGTAGATGATGAAGAAGTTCGTCCTTTCCTTGAGCCAGAATCAGGCAATCGTCCAAATAAGGATAGATCTGTATTCCTCTTCGCCTGAAGAAAGCTATCACTGGAGCCAGAACCTTCGTGAACACTCTGGGTGCAGTAGATAAGCCAAAGGGCAATGCAGAGAACTGATAATGAGAAGTCCCAGCCAGCGTAGATACTTCCTGCAACTTAGCCTGATAGGAACATGAAGGTAAGCCTCCTTGAGATCCAGAGTCACCATCCAGTGATCTTTGCCCAGCAGAGGTAAAAGCTGTTGTAACGTCAACATTTTGAACTTGGGAATGTCCAGATAAGTGTTGAGGATAGATAAATCCAAAATTGGTCTCCACGTGTTCCCCTTCTTTGGTACTAGGAACAGGCGAGAATAAAATCCTAGGCCCACTTCTGACAGAGGGACCGGTTGAAGCTATTTGGAGCAGCAGAGAAATTTGTTTGTGAGCCTCTATACTTTGCTGAGGAGGAACGTCTGGCATGCCTTTGAAAGGAGGCAAGGTATGGAAATAGAACCTGTAACCTCGATGTATGATATCCAATACCCATCTGTCTTGGGTAATTAAACTCCAATTTTCCTTGAAAAGTGCCAACCTTCCTCCCAAAGGTGCTGCCAGACGAGAAGGCTCTGGCAGCTGAAAAGGTAGGTCATTGGGTCTGTTTACGAAAGGACTGACCCCTACCCTCACCCGAAGACTGTGCAGGTGAACTCCCTGTTCTAGGCCTGAAAGAGCCCTGAGCTCTGCCCCTACCACGTCTAGACCTACCCCTAGACTGGGAATCATAAGAAGGATACGTCCACCCCTTGGTAGGCCAATTTCTGCTAAACTTCGGAGGCTGAACCTGCAAAAAATCTTTAACAGTCTGCATAGACTTAGCCTTGTCTTCCATTTTCTTTAAGACTGCCTCAACAGGTGAACCAAACAACACATCAGATTGTAAAGGAGCATCTAAAATCCTCGTCTTAACATGTTCAGATAAATTCTGATCCCTCAGCCAGGCGTGCCTGAAGAACTGACCCAGTGGCAGCCACCCTGGACGAGGCCTGTACAGCATCAAAACCACATTGCAAAGAGTGCTTACCCACTTGTTCAGAGACATGTACCAAATCTTGTAACTCTTTACACTCAATACCTTCCGCCAGAGCATCTACCTTAGACTTCAACTGAGAAAGTAGATAGTTTTGGTATTTCAACATGTGAAACTGGCAATTCAGAGCCCTCATAGCTAGGGTGGAAGAAGTATAGACTTTCTTTCCCCACCTATCCAAAGCCCTGGCCTCTTTATCTGGAGGAACCGGATTTTTAACAACAGAAGCCTTAACCCCCTTAGGCCCCTGACTGACAGTTTCTGGGTCCGCCCTAGGACTCTTAAAAAGATACTTATGAGCTTCAGGCACCCTATAGTACCTATCCGGTTTAACAGGAGCAGGAGGCAAAGAATCAGGATTAAGAGAAGCCTCTGCAAACACATCCTCCACAACATCCAGAACTGGAGGTATAGCCAAAGGCCTATGCTGGGGTAAAAACAAAAATTCCCCAAACCTTTCCCTGGAATCAGAGAAGTCCTGACCTTCCCACTTAAAATGCTCCCTCATGGAATGAAGAGTCTCTGAAAAAGAAAAATCCTCAGGAGGAGAAGCAGAAGGAGTAGAATCATCCACATCAGAATCAGAATAAGGAGAATACTCCTGCAAGTCTTCAGCCGAAGACTCTGAAACATCTGAAGCCTGCTCAAAACTCCCCAACTCAGGTTCCACCCTAGGCCTCTTATCAGGAGGGGGCAAAGAACCTCTAATCAAAGTAATCAAATCTTCCGCCATTTTAAGCATATGCTTCTTGGGCACAGATCCTGAAGAACTAGGAGTGACCCCAACTGAAGCTAAACCTGGCCTGCCTCTGGGGGAAGCCTTGGAAACAGAAGGAGAAGGCCTAACCACCCTAGGAAGGGAGGGAGTACAGTAACCTGAGAAGCCCCTTCAGCCTGACCTGCCTCCTGAGAGGCCACATCCTGCAATAACAAGGTCTCCCCCTGGGACTCCAGAGAAACCTCCGGTGGAACCACCGGCTCCACCGACACCTCTAAAGAACCGGCGTCCGGTACGGACGACTCATCTTGCCTGGACTTAGCTGCTTTATCCTTGCGCTTCTTGAAGAAGCGGGCGGAGCATCCGGCGGCATATTGTAATTGCACCGCTTCCCGAAGACTAACCTGGCACAGTCTAACCTTCTCTTAATAGTGCGCTTATTGAATCTAGCACAAAAGCGACACCCAACAACGTCGTGCTCAGGCCCTAAGCAAGGAATACACAAAGTATGATAATCTCTATGCGGTATCTGTTTCCCACAAGAAATACAGTTATTCACTTTTTCTGACAATCGGTAAACCACTGAGGCAAGAAAAAACTAAAATATTCCCCAACGGGGTACTTAGCCAACTTTGACTCGGTCTGAAACTCCGAATTCGAAAAATTTCAGAACGCCGAACGGCACTTGCAACGCTGCTTCTGCATCGGACCATGCGGCAAAAAAGACTGAGGATATGACGTCGGTCATGCGCATTTGTACCCTGACGCCCTGATGTCAGTCTAATGCGCCTTGACCGACGTCAGCCTTATACTTTGATATTCAGGCCGACCGAGGACAGCGGACTACCCAAGTGTAAGGACTGCAGCAATGTGAGATGAAGAACATCCAGAGTACCAGGAGGAAAACCCCACACAAATGCAGGGAGGACATGCAGACTCCGCACAGAAAGCACTCCAGCTGAAAATCGAACCAGAGGCGACAATGCTACTGCTGTACCACTGTGTCACCCAATATAGATTAAATTTCAGCATTTGAATGATCAATAAAATTAGAACAACTAGGTATTAATGTACTTTTGCCAAGATGGATAGTTGCATAGTTTACAAATAGGACACAGCAAGTATCATACAGCAACAGGTGAAATTCTTACAGTCAGTGTGTCCCATAGGGCTCTGTCCTAGGCCCATACTTCTTTGGATAGTATCTTTCAGATCTATCTTTTTTATCTGAGGTGTTCTACAGTCTGTATGCAGGTGACTTGAAATTGGGTAAACCGATTAAATGCATTAGACAGGGCATACCATAGATTCATAGATTCATAGATTAGTACTAAGCTAACTGCCCTTGCAAGCCATTTTAAGCTTAGCCAATTGTCCCTTGTGAGACTCAAACCCTGCACCTTGTGCTTGCAAGGCAAACACCTTAACCATTAGGCCACCCTCCCAGCAAAATAATGTTTGATCATTTGGGCGCAAGAGAACAGTATGCTGATAAATACATCAAAAACTAAGCATACAAGATTTGAGAGTTATAAATTGAAAGGGGAATATTTAATACAGCACACGGATTGAAACTGTAGATTCAATTAAGGACCTAGGTATATGGGTAGCTTCATCTTTGAGTTTTTCTAATCATATCAACCAATTGGTTAATAGTCTTGGAAATCAGAACCTCTGAAACCATTGTTTGCTAGTTATATTAGACCCAAACATGAGTATGGAAACCTTATATATATAAAAAAAACAAAAAAAACAACCATGAATAAACTGGAAAGCATACAGCAGAAGTAAACCAAGGACATGCATGAATGTGAAATTTTAAATTATGAAAGACTAAAATATCTGAATTTGTCCAGTATCTCATATAGATATTCGAGTATATTGGGCATTTAGAGACTACTTTTACCGCACATCAGGCTGTGGTAGACTTAATTAGTCCACTAAATCCGCCCGAGTTTTTTACTTAGTTTGATGAGGAAGTTCTTAGCTGGCTGGTCACTGCATTTCCTCTTTTCGGCTAGGAATCTCTAGTTTTTGTTATACAACCCATTGATGATGGGATTCCACCAGGTTGGCTTGTTTCGAGTCTCCCTTGTGCTTATGTCAGGTAGTACCTCTGCCTCAATGCTACATAGGCAGCGATATTCCCTAGGTTTGATGGAGCCTGAAACTTTGCCAGGGTGTCACTTAAAAGCAGTTCTTCTGCCCCTGCCAAGTTTCAAATCTTGGAATGGTTCCTAAAAGTTTCAGAGTTACCTGGTGTCCCAAGTTTTATTTTCATTTTGAACAAGACAGCTTTATGGTCTAACCTGACCGGAGAGGACACTACATGGGGGGGGGGGGGGGGGATATTCTCCAAGGATAACAACAAACCTAGTGGGCACATTGTCAAACTGGTTCACGGCATCTGTGCTGACAAAGTTCAGTAATCTTCGTAGCTGGAAGTTTGAGGTTGGGTACTACTCCCAGTTTATTTTATTTATTTGACATTTGGTAACCAGGATAGTCTGAATGGGCAGAGATTGCCCATTTTCAGAGGAGATCTGTAGAGAAAAGCCCCACAAACGAACAGAGAACAACATATCAAAGTTAGAATTAAGGAACATTTCAGAGGGGAAAAAATAAATTGGTAAAAGCATATTACATTGAAGGTAAAACTTAAATAACATTAATATATATATATATATATATATATATATATATATATATATATATATAAATGTTTTTGTTTTTAGCTTGAAGATGCTAGCTGGAAATGGATTAAGGAATTCAGGTAGTAGTTGACAGGAGAGTATAAGGTTAAAATATAGGTTTTGGAGTAACTGAGGTACAGTTAGAGGCATAGGAGACAAAAGACTAGTTGAAGAACACACGCATATCCAGGATTTAGCAAGATGTTCCTTAAGGAGGATCTTGAAGGTTTGGTAATAAGAGACTTGAGTGATGGATACTGGCAGTCTATTCCAGGTCTTGGCTACACGGTAAGAGTAGTGGGAGAGTCCATTTGACCTTAATGATTTGTAAATACATAAAAACTGTTTGTGAGAAGAGCAAAGTTCCCTCTGGGGAGTACAGTGTTGTAGTAGGGCAGAGGTGGCTGGGGAGACTAAGGTGTTGTAAAGTGTTTTGTGAACTAGTATTAGTTGCTTCATGATAAGCTGGTGTGGAAATTCAAGGCAGTTTAGTTTTTTTAATGGACAGGTAGTAGTATGGCTTGCAAGGCTGTCCCATAGTAAAATTTACAATTTTGTTGCAACATTGACTTAATTTGTTTAAAAGGGAGGAATTTAGATTAGTTAGACTAGAGGAGGCATAGAGAAGGGATGGTAAGAGGGTACACTGCGGCAAGTTTAGCTTTACAAGATTTAGTTAGGAATTGTTTGACCCTGTAGAACATGCCTAGTTTTTGGTGGGTTAGTCTGATGGTACTGTTTATGTGCAGATCAAATTTGAGATTGTCATCTACTGTGACATCTAACAGTTTAGAATGAGGAACAACTTACAATTTTTGCATTGTTTAAATGATGCTATTTTAAAGTTTAGTTTGTCTAGAGAATTTTCTTTGGGGGAAAAAAAGAACAGGACTTTTTTTGTTGGGATTTAGTAAGAGCTAGTTGTTGGTAAGCCAGTTATCTATGGAGTTAAAGACATCCTGTGTTAAGGTTTGCAGTTGAGTAAGGTTGTTGGAGGAGCAGATTAGAGTATAGCCCTCAGCATATTGTATAAAACAGTAACTTGTTTGGATGCAGACGAAAGATCTTTAAAATGAAATGTTAAACAGATTGCTTAGGAATGAGCCCTGTGGAACACCAGTGTTGTCATGGAAATAAGGAGATTGAATGGAGTCCCATTTGACAGACTGGTGTCTATTGGATAAATAACTGGAGAACCATAATATGGTATTGTCAGTACAGCCAAGGAAAGAAAACTGTGATAAGAGTTTGAGATGAGAAACGGTATCAAAAGCTTTAGAGAGATCAAGGAAGAGGGTTGAGGCAAAATCACCTCAATGTCTGGCTTTAACTGCATCAGTGAAGGTTAAAATAGCTGTAGTGGTACTATGTGCAGGTCAGAATCCATGCTGTGAGGGACAGAGAAATTTATTTTCAATTAACTTATTAAGAGGTTGTGGATGCATTTTTCTAGAATTTTGGATAAAACCAGCAGCATTTTTTATAAATTTATTGGGGAGATTATCAGAAGAAAAAGCGCAGAGTTTGAGATTACTAAGGACCTTTTTAATGAGTGATATAGAACAGGTTTAAGTTCTTGAGGAGGCTGAGAAGAGGATAGAGGGAGCAAGAAAGAGTGGAGGAGGAGAACTTGTTTGTTACTGTTGCAATGCTTTCTATGAAATATGTATTAAATTGGGAGGCAATGCCAGTGCTGGAATCAGTAGAAGGCTGTTCATAGATTAGTACTAGGCTAACTGCCCTTGCAAGCCATTTTAAGCCTGGCCAATTATCCCCTGTGAGATTCAAACTCTGTACCTTGTGTTTGTAAGGTAAACACCTTAACCATTAGGCGAATCTCCCAACTCCCTGTAGAACAGACTTTGTGCAGAGTGGAATATGTTGTCGATAGTTTGCCAGAATACCTTAGGATTGGATTTGTTGTTTATGTTGAGTGTCTGAATAATACAGTTTTTTTTTTCTTTCCTTACATGCTTTTTGGCTAGATTTCGCAGTTCTCTATAGTGTAATAAATAAGTAAGGGATTTAATTTTCATGTAAGTTTTCCAGGCCTTATCACTGTTGCACACAATGGATTTTGTTTGTGATGAGAGCCAAAGAGAGATATTACATTTGGGTCTTTTTTTCTAGGAGGAGCTAGGCTATTTAATATGTCTAGAAATATTGAGTTGAAGTTACTTACTGCTTCATCAAGGAGTTATGTATTTAAGAAAGTGCAGTTTATAGAGCTCAGAATATTGGTGAAGATAAGTGGGTTGAAGCTACACAAATGGTTTTATAAAATTGTGCTGTTTGTTATGGTTAGAGACAAGTCTGGTGGTACTGATAGGGTGGTGATTACTAAGAACATCAGGGAGTACTGGTGATTCTATGTAGTTGTTAGGGTGGGATACTAAAATCCAGTCAATGGTTGAGCCAGTAAGTTAAATTAAGATGTTTGCATTGAGCCAGATACTTGAGAAGAAGCTAGAGATGAGGAGAGAGTCCAACTGGGCATTCCTAGACTTGGAGAAAGCATATGACAAGGTCCCAAGAAAGCTGATCTGGGCAGTACTGCGGTGGTTTGAAGTCCCAGAAACATTGGTGGAATTAGTGCAGGCTATGTACAAGGACCCAATGACTCAAGTACAGACAAATGTTCAGCCTCGCAGAGGGGTTCTCCGTGGGTGTGGATGTACATCAGGGTTCACCTCTGAGCCCACTGCTGTTCATACTGGTGACAGACTACATTAGCAAACAGGTTGGAGGGGATAGATCAACAAAGCTGCTGTATGCAGATGATGTGGCAGTACAGGCAGACTCTGAGCTAGAACTTCAGCAAAGGATAAGAGAATGGAATGCAAATCTGAAGGCACATGAGATGAAACTAAGCACAGATAAGACAGTGGTAAAGGCAGCAAACTGGGGAAATCAGAAATACTGGGGAAAGCAGAGATACAGGGTGAGCAAATTGGTGTACCTTGGGAAATTATTTTTTAAGCTATGATACAGAATCAGAATTAACTAGACATAGTAAGGCCTTGCAGAGTCTAATTATGGTGGCTGCCAAAAAAAGCAATTACTAGAAAATGGTCTAAACCAACAGTACTAGAAGTAGTGAATATAGTAAGAGATAAAACAACTGTAACTGTGATCTTTAGAAAAGGGTAGGACCAAATTACATGGGAAAAATGAGAATTGCGGGAACAATATGTGCAGAGGAGGAATGAGGTTTAAAAGAAGGCATGATTTGAATGAACTATGGAATGCCCGACAGGGACTATACATCACTTATAATCTAGCCAATGTTTGCAACTAAAATTATGTGATAATTTAATAAAGATGTTTCTTGTTTAATAAAAAATAACCTCAGCTTGTTTGGCACTATACGTTTGTCCTGTATCCTGCCTTACAAATTAGCAACAGATTCATTCATTCATTCTCGGTCTCTCTTGTTTAAGAGTATAGTACTAACATTAAAAAAAATAAAATAAAATAAAAAAAAAAATAAAAAATCTCAAATTTCACATTTATTGCAAAACAACTCCATCCACCATACCATGACTCAATTTATCTCATCTACCACAACAAAACCAGTGGTTCCTGGACCTCAGGGTAAGATTTTCTGATATGTTTACACTGCCAGTGTTATTATACAGTGGCACAATTAACAAGCCATCTGATTATATCAATATTCTCATCTCCAAGCATTCCTGGCTCCATTACACTATAACATCACACACCCAAGCATCAGAAAGTACTAAGGAATCCACTTGTAATGGCTAAACATCAAAAACTGTGCTTATATCTCTATTCAAGCTGCGCTCATACCCACAGCTATGTCTTTCACAACAAACGTGGCACAGCTGAACTACTGTGTATGGATAGTTGATCACAAATCTACCCCTGAAATATTTGGAAACAGTCTTCTTGATATGAGCAATTATTATCTAATCTTACTGGGCTAATTAAGCTAAGGTTCTCAATGGTCTACTAAGACAAAAGTTTATTACCAACTAACTGCATTTTACTGTACTTATCGTGACAGGTCTTTAAAAAAGCAGGCTACCTGCCCGTCGCAAGACATAATAGGAATTAAATTCCTGAGCAACTTCAAACATAAAAAGATAGTAGAAAAAAATAAAAGGGGCAAAATCATACCTCTGGCATCTCAATCAAAGTATTCATTTAATTATTTATTTAACCAGGTAAGTGAACTGTTGCACAGACCCTTTGACCCGTGACTCCAGCTACAAAGGACAAGAATTAGAAGTTATGTACCTACCATAACGTTCCATGTTAGTTGTCTTCTCTCGCCTTCTTTCTTGCTGGATGGGTTCGGAGCCGATCCTCGGCTCCGACTCGGCACTTGCTAAGCTCGACAGTCACTTTTACCAGCTCGAGGCAGCCCCATATCCCATGATGCAAGGCGGTGATTACCCAGATCTCGTTTGGTATCTAGAGGAAAAACTGCCCATAATTTTCTCAAAAAAGGAAGAAGAACAACTAACCTGAAAAAGGCTGTAAGGGGGACCCAGGTAACTAAGTTCCAGAGCTAACTGGTGTCCAAGGAAGACATTTTCCCAGAGAAGAAGGAAGTTCAAGGTCTGTCCAGGCTAGGGGGACAGGAGGGAGGGACGCAAGAAAGAAGGCGAGAGAAGACAACTAACATGGAACGTTATGGTAGGTACATAACTTCTAAATGTTAAGTTGTCAATCTCGCCTTCATTCTTGCTGGATGGGACCGCGTCCCTAGCACCTCTATCCTGGGTGACTCAATGGAACAGACTCTTGAGAACTGTGGAACCAAAACTTGCCCTGTCCCTGGAGGCCAAATCCAATTTGTAATGAGAAACAAAGGTATGAGGAGTGGCCCAAGTGGCTGCTGCACAAATAGTGTCTAAGGGTAGCCTAGCCTGAAAAGCTGTAGATGTGGCTAGACCTCTGGTAGAATGTGCTTTAGGTTTTGAAATCAGTTGTTTGCCCCTAAGCTGATAAATGTCCGAAATAGTGGAAGACAGCCATCTGGATAAGGTCACTTTAGAAACAGGGAGACCTTTCTTATTTTCAGCATAAGAAAGAAAAAGCTGATCAGACTTCCTAAATTGTTTTGTTCTGTCCAAGTAATATCTGAGTTGGCGATGAACATCTAGGCAATGCAATCTTTGTTCCGCTCTGTCAGAATGATTGGGGAAAAATACTGGAAGATCAATAGATTGGTTTAAATTTGTTTTAGAAGCAACCTTGGGCAAAAAGGATGGATTGGTTCTCAAGGATACTCTATCCTTGTGGAAGACCAAGTAAGGGGGGCGAACACAGAGAGCATGAAGTTCAGACACTCTCCTAGACGAGGTAATAGCAACTAGAAAGAGCGTCTTCCAAGAAAGAAATTTTAATGAGCATGTAGCAGCCGGTTCGAAAGGGGGGAGTATCAAGGATGCCAGCACTAAATTTAGGTCCCACTGCGGTGGAGGATCCCTAACAGGGGGTTTAAGTAGGAATACCCCTCTGAGAAAGGCTTTACACAGTTTGTGAGACATAACATTCTGGTCTGCAAATCCGACATGGAAATTCGAGATTGCTGCCAACTGGACTTTAACTGTGGAAGACGAAGAACCGGAGTGAAATTTCAGCTAGAAAGTCCAAGACTGACTAAATAGGGGCAGTAAAAGGGTCTATGTTCTTAGACTTTGCCCAAAAGGAGAAACGTTGCCATTTGCTAGAATAAATCCTTCTGGTAGAGGACTTTAAAGAAGCTACTATGATATCTCTAACGGGGTTAGAGATCATAGGAAGCCTGGCTAAGGAAGGAAGTGGAGCAACCAAGCGGTATGGTTGAGGGAACGAATGGACCGGTGCAGTTGACCCGACTGGTGCGTTAGAAGATCTGAAACTGGGTCCAGATGCCAAGGGTGCAACAAGAGATGGCGATGAAGGAACGGGAACCAAATTTGTCGAGGCCAGTAAGGGGCAATGAGAATCAGCTTGGCTCTCAAGACAGTAGCCTTCTGGAGTACTTGAGGTATTAACGGAAAGGGGAGAAAAGCATAAAGAAGTCCCCGGGGCCAATCCTGGGTTAGAGCATCTCTGGGGGGATGGCCCGGAAGTGGAAAGAGAGAGAAGAAGTCTGGGCATTTGCTGTTTTGGGGTGTAGCAAAAAGGTCGCAGCATGGGCGGCCCCACTTCTGAAAAATCTCTTCTACTATAGATTGTTTGAGAGACCACTCGTGAGGCATGAGTATAGCTCTGCTCAATCTGTCCGCTATGATGTTGGTTTTCCCGGGGATATGCATTGCTATCAGAAACCGATGAGAGGAGATCGTCAATGCCAAAGTTTGAGAGCTTCTCGACACAAAGGATAGGACTTGGTCCCGCCCTGTTTGTTGATATACCATACCACGGACATGTTGTCCGTATGAACTGCAATTGTCCCTAAGGGAAGAAAGTCGTTGAGGGCTTGCAACATTAAAAGCACTGCTCTCATCTCTAGGACATTTATTCCTGAGGTGGTATTCAGACGGTTGCCATGTGCCATGGACCATCCTGCCCTGATAATGCCCCCCCCACCCGATCAGGGAGGCATCCGAAGTGACCGTGGCTACCGGGGCCAAGGGGACAAATGGTCTGCCCTGATGGACTAGGGGGGGAAGAAGTCCACCAGGATAGATGGCTCTTGCAGGTCTGCATCACTAGAATCTTGTGACGCATGGGTAACTGCTGGAAGGATCATTGGGTAAACAACATCCACTGCAGGAGACGCATGTAAAAACGGGCCAGAGGAAGAAGTGTGATGGCAGCTGCCATAAGGCCTAACACTTGGACCAACCTGGCTTGTACCTTTTTGCTGAATAGGATCATCCGAACATGGTTTTGGATATCCAGGATTCTTTGGTTTATTAGGTTTGCTGACATCCGAGTAGTGTCTAGATCTGCGCCTATAAAGGTAATATATTGGCAAGGCGATAAGGAAGACTTTTCGAAGTTGACTGAAATCCCTAACTGGCTGCAGAGACGTAGAGTGTAATCCCTGGCCTGGAGAAGTTGATGCCTGGTGGTGGCTGAGAGGAGCCAGTCGTCTAGGTACGGAAACACCTGCAATCCCTGGCGTCTCAGGTGAGCCGTGACCACTGCCATGCATTTGGTGAACACTCTGGGGGCTGTAGTGAGACCAAAGGGCAGGGCTCTGAACTGAAAATGATTGGTCCCCAGCCGAAAGCGGAGAAACCTTCTGGAGCATCTGTGGATTTTTATGTGATAGTACGCATCTTGAAGGTCTATAGAGCACATCCAGTTGTTTTTGCCCAGAAAGGGCAAAATCGATTGAAGTGTGACCATCCAAAATCTTGCCTTTTTGACAGACTTGTTTAGCCTGCTGAGGTCTAATATCGGTCTCCAGTCTCCCGTCTTTTTGGGGACCAAAAAGAACCTTGAGTAGATTCCGGATTCTAAATGATCTGTTGGAACTGGCTGGATGGCCCTTTTCTCTAGAAGCTTTGAAACCTCTAGCTTTGCAATTTCCCTTAGACCGGGTGGAACGTCTGGAAGGGATCCTTTTTGAGGGAAGGGGCTTTTCTCGAAAGGAATTTTGTAACCCTCGGATATGATCGACTGTACCCATTTGTCTTGAGAGGGGGAAAGCCAGGCTTTTGGGTACAGCGACAATCTCCCCCCGACTGCCTCCAAGGGTGGGCAGACGGGCAACACCTCAGGGATGCTGGAAGGGCTTGTCAGAGAGAAGCTCTCTGCTGCCCTGGTTCTGCGGACCCCCTCTGCCCCTAGGGCGGCGTCTGTTATTACCCCCTCTGCCTCTGGGGGTAAACTGACCACGTGCGTCGGGCGTAACTCCCTGTGATTTTCGGAACCACATTTTCCCTCCCTTCTGACCTTTGGGGTAAGGTCTAGATGGGGTGGAGAAACGGACTCCTACGGCAGAAAGAGTCTTGCCATCTTGCTCGCACCTGGTCAAAGTGTCCTTGACCTGGGGGCCAAATAAAGTTGTCCCATCAAAGGGAGAGTTTGTGAAGGATGCCT
Organism: Protopterus annectens; assembly: GCF_019279795.1. Classification (NCBI taxonomy): domain Eukaryota; kingdom Metazoa; phylum Chordata; order Ceratodontiformes; family Protopteridae; genus Protopterus; species Protopterus annectens. The sequence goes on from NC_056730.1 coordinate 41,210,910, forward strand.
TAAAAGGGTCTGCAAAATTGCAAAGCCGCATCCAGGACTGATGTCTGAGAGCCACTCCTGTGCCTGCGGCTCTACTCGCCCCATCGGCTGCATAAGAAATGAGCCGCATGGAGGAGTTAGTTATGGAATTTAGGATTCCCAGCTGAGAGGCAATCTTCTCTTGAGCCTAAGTCGGGTGAAGTGACATAGATAATTCAGCGAACGCATAGCAAAGGTCGGTGAGGAAAACATCCGCTTACCATACCTGTCCATGGTCCTAGACTCCTTGTTAGGAGGATGGACTGGTACGGAAGGATCTGCAAGTTCCTTCTTGGTGGCGGCCGCCACCACCATGGCATCAACCGGGACACCTTTAGTTAGAAACTGTTTTTCAGTGGGGGCCGTGATAAATTTAGAAGGCCTCCAGGGGACTGGCTCCACCGAATCAGGAGATGCCCACGCCTTTCGAGCTATCACGTCCATGAGGGGGTCGAAAGGCGGAGACACCCAGGAGGTGGAGGGTCGAGATCCAAAAGCCTCCAGGTATACCGATTCATCCTCGGAGGGATTAATGGAGGGCCAGTTCCCCCTCTGTTTCAGGAGTTCAAGGATGTCTGAAAAGGAGACATCCTCAGAGGGGGATCTTGGGGACCCCTCCGACTCATCGAAATCGGTATCTGATGTTGTAGACTCAGGGGAGTCTAAGTGCTTCTTCTTGCAGGTCCTCTTACGCGGGGGTTCCCCTGAAGGATCAGGAGAAACCTCAGAAGAGGAAGTTCTTCCCAGTGGGGAAACCTGGGGCGATGGATCTCTGGGTCCGGGAGCAAGAGAGTGGGAAGAGATATCTACAGGCACCGTAGAGAGAGGAGCTAAAGGGACCGACTGCTGACTGAGCTCGGGGGCTAGCACACTCCTCATCACCTCGAAGGCTCCCCTCCTGGGGAGGACAGAGAGCTCCCGCTCCGAAGAAACAGGAATCCCTGGCCCCACTGAAAGGGAAGGCTCCGAAGCAGATGTCCGTGCCGAGCTCACCAAGGCCGAAGCTCCGAGAGGGAGAACGGGGTCGGACAAGGTCCGATGCCACTCGCCCCCTCGGAAACGACCAGGGAAGCCCGACGACCGGATCCCTCCAAGGACGGTCTCAAGGAGGAGATAGGAGTCGAAAACAACGGAGCAGAAAGGGGTGGTATCGGCTCCGAAGCACCAACAGTCACGGTACCAATAATCTCCGGCTCCGAACTCTGAAGGAGAGTCGAAGGAGGAATTTCTGGAGGGTGTGAAATAGCGATCGTCTGCTGAGACGGGCTATGGAACATCTGGGCCAGTGCCTGTGATTTCAGCAGTCTACTCACCACTCTCTCCAAGTCATGGTCTGAGAGTCTGGAAGACCTTGAGGATCGGCTCCGATGGCTCCGCTCTGAAAGTAAGGGAGAGGCCGGAGCCGAGTGGATAGACTCCAGCGAAGGAGATGTAGATCTCTTTCTCGACTGAGCCATCGGAGCCGAAGAACCTTCGGTTCCAGTTGGAGCCGACAGCTTGCCGGCTCCGAGCTGGGGGTTAGAAATGTGTCGGCTCCAGCCGGAGCCGACACAGGCTTCGAAGCAAGGGTATCGGCTCCAGTCGGAGCCGACAAAGGTATCGAAGCCAGGGTATTGGTGCCGATCGGTGCCGATACTAAAACTTCCGAGAAGGAAGGATCGGCTCCGGATGGAGCCGATCTCGACTCTGGTGGAGTCGGAACCAAGGCCACAGACTTGGACACTAAAGGCTGGGCCTTGGATGGCTTTGAGGGCTTCCCCGAGCCGGACTTAGCCGGGGAGCTCTCAGGCTTGAGAAGACCTCTTAAAATGAGTTTATTTCTACATTCCTGCAGGACTCTCTGGCTGAAAGAGTGACAAATAGCACAGGAGTCCTGCAGATGTAGGGGTCCCAGGCAATAAATACAAGAAGTGTGACCGTCTATCAGAGACATCTTCTAACAGAACGAGTCACACTTCTTGAAACCTGAGACCCTGGTGTCTTTAGACATGACTGAGTCCTAAACACAACACACACACCACTCAGTCCAAAAATCACACTGACTACACAAAAAAAAAATAAGTACAGTGAATAAAAACACAAACACACCTAAACAAATCCTGACAGGAAACTGTTTGGGAGGGTAAGGTCTAAGGCCTGAAAAACAGAAAATATGGATAAGGGAACGGGAAACTAACGGGAATAGGGCTAAGTGAATCGGATAACTAACAAACTATGAAAAAGAAAAATTTTAGGTATTGGGATAGTTAAATTTCTCAGAAAAGAGTAATTAAATTCACTTACCAGGAGCTGGCAAAAAGGTGACCTCATGAGCGAAGCGGCAAACAAGATCTGGGTAATCACCGCCTTGCATCATTTGATATGGGGCTGCCTCGAGCTGGTAAAAGTGACTCTCGAGCTTAGCAAGTGCAGAGTCGGAGCTGAGGATCGGCTCCGAACCCATCCAGCAAGAATGAAGGCGAGATTGACAACTTAACATCAAATAATACAATATATATGGACAGCATAGCACAGCTAATTAATTGGTGCATTTTACTTGGAATGTGGGAAGAAACCATCACAGACATAAGGAGAACATGCAAATTCCACACAGACAGTTCCTGAAGTTCAGACCTCTGGGTTGTGAGGTAGAGATCTTACCACTGAACTACAGTGATGTACTAGATCCTGGACTAGGCAAGCAAGTAAACAGGACTTCTGACAACATGGGCATAAACTTTTTTCTGCTAACATACTACAAACTTCTAGTTTGCCAAATTAATAAGGACTACGCCTTTCAGTCCAAAGTCATGTGCCCTCTGTTGGGAGTTAATAGATGCAGTGTTTTAATACCCATTTCTCCACAAAAGTATTAAACTACAGGACGTAATATTAATAACTCATTAACTCCCAACTATGGCCTTCATTGCTCTTGAGAGGGTATGCTGACAAGGAGAGGTCCGAGAGATACTGGACAGATAACCTGTATGTTTTTCAAAGGGAAAATTTTAAAAGCAGACTGGAAGTCATTTTCAAACAGCAGCAATGAGCTTTTTACAAACCAGGAGCATCAGATAAGAATGGGAAAGGTATAATGAAGCTCTAGGGAATTTTGTAGATGAGAAAAGACAGCAGATTTAAAAGTGGTCAGGTTACATGAAAAGCTACTGATGGCAAAGGAAGAAGGGATTCATAAGGAAGGGAGTGAACTCAATAGTACTGGTGCTACCGGACAATATACATAAAATACTAGGTTAGAAGGCAGACCAAGCTAAGAGCACTCTTACAATGTTAGATTTTGAAATAAGTCAAAATACTTTTGTCCTTCTGGGTGTTGAGACTTAGACAAGAGAAGGTGGAGAGAACAGTATGCAAATAGTACATCAAAGGAAAAGGAGGGTCTGTAAGAAACAGTAGTGATAAAATGAACAAAACATCTCAGTATACCTCTAATGAGCACATACATATAAAATACAAGCAAACTGTGAGGAAAGACAATTATGTCCCATTAAAAGTTATAATCAGAATCAAAGAACTGCTTGATGCAAGAATTTAAAGGATGAAGTGGAAACAATATTAAGGATTCAAAAAAGGGGTTTACTATAAGAAGCGTGTGTTAAGTTAAAGACATTGCAAGTAGCATAAATTTCCAAAAATCTGAAGGTTTGGGAACTAATGTTCTGGGATCATTTAATGAAAGGTGGAAAAATAATGTGGGAACAATATATCCATAACTGCATAGCCTATTGTATAAATAAAGAACTGCACAATAAATCCACACAAAAAGCTGAACATTTGGATACTGTAAACAATCCAAAGGTATGAATACCTGAAATTTCACTGGTAAATAGAAAATAAGCATAACTGAGTAAAAAAGGTGTCATAAGTAAACTCAATGAAATGTTAAAAGAAGAAAGTGGCAAAGAGACCAATAAGTTTAGAATTATTTGGAAGGAAGAGTTAAATACCACAATTATATACAAGGATTAGGAAAGTGCTAGCCTAGCTTCCAGACACATTGCAAAAACTGAAGGCTGGATTTTTTGCTGGAAATGGCTCTTTAGCTTTTACAATCCCACAAGATTGCCTAGCATGTACCAAACAGTTACACCCATTTGTTGAGAGGCAATATTGATTTACTAGTGTACTGTATATGTAACTTTAGGCGATGTACAAAATTTGAACAGTTCACAGCAGTAAAACAAAGATGGTATCAGGCCTAGAAAAGTGATAAACATAGTATCTCTCTGGATGATTATATAAAATAGAGAGAATAGTAAAAGTGGCTATTTCTACATATGAAGAAAAAATACCAGTATGTAGTACAGAAATAAACCACTAACACATGACAATATCAAGCAAATTATGAAAGAGAGAAAAGAACTGATTGCTGCATTATTTTAAAATCTGCACTTAAAGTTACATTTTAGTCGAATTTGATCGAAATTTTGCTTGTTTGTTTACTTAATTTAACTGTGGAGGCTGACACTAAAGTGTGCTAGCCTGTGTAACTAATTTATCACTGTCTCTGCATTTTCTGTGTGTTTCTACCAAAAAAAAACAAAAAAATAATCCTTGTTTTCCCGCCTTCCTCGACTAGTTTAGACCAATTTACAGGCATTGCTGTATTCTGGGCTGTGGTGTAGTTCCTGTGTTGTCCATTACCTTACTTGGATAGAAGGAAGTTTCTTTGCTCACCAGTGGGAGTGGGGAGCCTTGAGCAGCCTACCTGTCCTTGGGGGAAGTGACCTCAGCACAAGAAGCTGTAGTAATTGGTTGTTTGGGACCATTTCTAGCTCTTTTGTAGTTCACTGTTTAAAATCCGCGTTTGCACGGCTTTCTTGGCGTCTTTGCATAGCAGCTGGTTAAACTTTTTCTGGCTCTGCCAATTCTGCTCTTCAAATTTTCCCTTAAGGAAGCTCTACTCTTAGTATAACCTGACTACTCACTGTATTATAAGCCTAGCACTTGTTCTCAATACTTCTCTACTAAGTAAGCACTCTCGTACTAAGTAAAGCATTACATCTACTTACCACCCCTGTGAATACCCACTTCCCTTAAAGGTATACCACTCCCTTATACTGTTCTAGCATGTCAAGTGGTAGATTACTGGCGTCGTCTCCAGTTCAGCTGGTCAATCTGGGCATCTTGAGACAATGCTACAATTGTCTCATGTACACAGACAACCCTCTCCTCCTCCCAACAAACACAAATACATGTGAGAGATGCAACTATATAGCCAAACTGGAGGCTGAACTCTCTCAACCCAGGACTGGCATGACCAGACAGGAGGAGATGGCAACCACACACACAACAATCCCAGTCCCACATAGACCTACCACAACTGCAAACCAAACACATAAAAACACAAAGACATACTTGGATGCTCTAACAAAAAACTTACCAAAACAACAGAGGCTCCCAAAGCAGACATCCAAAAATCCACCACCTCAAAACAAAACACATACAACACATACTTCAATAAATCAGTGTGTCTACCAATCGCAGCCCTTAAGGCCAAACACCTTGCCTGATACACTAGCAATAGGTGACTCCATAGTCAGACACACTGATGTCCCACTGACCAGGCTGAACAAGGAGAAGGTGACTGTGAGCTGTCTATCGGGGACTAGGATCCGCCACATAACACACGCACTCAGGTCACTCCAAAGCAAGTACAAATATGACTCCGTCATTGTCCATGCTGGTGTGAATGACCGGAGATGTACTTCCCTGGACTACATGAAAAGAGACATAGAGGAGCTCTCCGATTATGTAGCCCAGGCTGGTATGACCCTGACCCTGAGCAGCATCTTCCCCTCACCAAGAATGATACCACAATACAAAGACAGAATTAATCAGCTTACAAAACGCTAATTTACCACTCGCTAACTGGTGTCAGCAAAAGGAATGCAGCTCCTGTAGACACAGTATTCACGTAAAAAAGTGTTTATTGAACAAGATGAAAAATAGGTAAGCGCTTTCACTCGTACCAAGCGAGCTTCATCAGACCAAACAGATAATGTTCAAATCCAACATTTAAATATGTAGCTTGGCGCCAAAAATTCAGATCTTAAAGCAACAGTCTATCACAAATAGGTAATGTATCCTAAACAACTGCTACAATAGCTGATAAATAATATACAATGTGTAATAAGAATAAAAACTTGTACTATAGATATAATAGAAAAACATTAAAAATAATAATAAAATTGAGTTTATCTAATAATTAGTGTTGTAAAAAGTAATAACTTTCAACATGCTATTACATGCTTCCAGATGTCAGGATCAACATTTCATCATCAAAATAGGTTTGACCGAAATAAAATCATTAATTCCTGGTGATGTCATGGCATCTGTAAATAGCTGCCACCAATATTCTTTGTATGCTAACAAGTTTTTAATGTTACCTCCCCTAGGATCCACTTGAATAACATCTAAAATTGCAAACTTAAAGTAATGATCTTCTCCCGCTCTATTAATATGCCTATAGAGGGCATTTTTGGTGTATTTTGTTCTTATACTATATCCATGAGAGTATATTCTCTTTTTAAACTGTCTTTCTGTCCTGCCTATATAAAAAGCTGGGCAGGACATACACTTGGCTAAATATATAAGCATACTGGTTCTACAATTACCATGTTTGAATCTAACCAAAGTTTTGTTGACATTATCCAATGTAATTTGTCTCTCTTCTAGAATATCCTTACATTGACGGCAAGCACCACACTTAGTGGTGTGTCGATCATTAATGTTCATAATTTTAGAACCATTTTCAAAAATGTTCTTCAGATTTCTACCCATTTTGTAAACAAAACATGGTTTAGAGCCTAGTGTGTTCAGAATATCCTGGTCTGTGAAAAATGTTTGCCAATAGCACGTCAATATATTTTTCACTGCTTGTGAATATGGACCATATTCTACTATACATGCTCTATTAAATTTAATACTAGTTTTGTCATTATTAATTATATTAGTATCTTCAGTGTTTATTCCAGTGTTACAATTTTCACTGTTGAGTCCTAAAAGGGGTGAATACTTTTTTCCCCATTCGTCTATGACGTATTTGCTTGTATCTAACATCATCTTTTCGTCATAACCTCTCTCTCTAAATAGACCAGTAATAAACCGAAATCAATCATGTCTTTATAATCGGATGTCATCCTAATAGCACAAATGAGTTGTCCTTTGAAAATATTGTGTTTAAGCTGTCTAGGGTGGTTACTACTGTATTCTAAATATGAATTCGTGAAAGTGGCTTTTCTATGTATCCTGGATTTAAATCTGTTACCATCAAGAGTAATTGATGTATCCAGATATGCCACACCAGTGCCATTATATTCCGATGTGAATTTTAGATAATCAGTACTGTCATTAAGATATTGTACAAAATTTTTAAATGCATCAACATCTCCGTTCCATAGGATGTAGATGTCATCCAGGTATCGTGAATAGTATTTAATATACCCCAAGTAAGTACTGTTAAAAATAGTGGTCTCCTCCCAATCTAGCAACACCAAATTAGCGTATATGGGGGCACAAGCTGCCCCCATAGCCACACCTTTGGTTTGCCGAAACATTTCCCCTGATAGACTGTTGCTTTAAGATCTGAATTTTTGGTGTCAAGCTACATATTTAAATGTTGGATTTGAACATTATCTGTTTGGTCTGATGAAGCTCGCTTGGTACGAGTGAAAGCGCTTACCTATTTTTCATCTTGTTCAATAAACACTTTTTTACGCGAATACTGTGTCTACAGGAGCTGCATTCCTTTTGCTGACACCAGTTAGCGAGTGGTAAATTAGCGTTTTGTAAGCTGATTAATTCTGTGTTTCTGTTGAACAAAACGCCTTTTCAGTTGTTGACGGATGGATACCACTCGCAGTCCTAACAGCGTTACCTCGCCCAATTATCGTAATGAGTTAGCGGATCTCAGGGCTGACCTGACTGCACTACGTGGGGAGGTATCTAAATTACTGAAGATTATCAGCAAGGATGATAGCAGTAATAAGCCTGTTATGCGTGACACAGCTAGCGGCCATAATAACATTATTGGCTGTAATTCCAGCACAAGTGAATCATGCAGAGAAACTGTTGTTAACATTTCTGGAGCGGATTACAGAGTTACAACTCCCACTACTTCTTCGCCTGACATCCCGAATGGTCAGGAAGACAGGCATAAGTATGGATGTGACATCGATCTTCCTTGTTCCACTGGCAGGGTGGACAACCGTAGGATGGAAATAAAAGATTTTACGTTTGATTTTTCGTTTGGAAATTTAACTGAAGAAGCCAGAAGGGTTGGTACTATACCCAAAACCACCCAACCAGTTTGGACCTATGGACAAGTTCTGGCTAAGGAACACAAATCAACAGGTACTGTAAACCATCTGACCAGCGGCGCTTCTAGAGCAACGCATAACAAGAATAAGTACAATTTAAAAGATTTTTTACCAAAGATTGCAATTTTGTTAACAACGACGATCAGCATTTTGTTAGCAATGCTGATAAACATCAAGGAACTTTAAAAGACAGTATTCATATGTTTGGAAAGAAATTAAATGTTATCAATGCAGTTAAATTAGATAACGCTTATTTAACGCATTGTATTTCTTTAAATATTGTACCAATGGGTTTGCGTTTTCACAAGGTGCCTATTGGTAAAGACATGACTAATGAAGTTGAGAAGGAATTTAATGACTTGTTTGATTCTTTTGGGCTGCAGTTTATGAAACTTTTAATTAAGCATAATGACACTAAGTTATGCAAGACTATTTGTGATGTTGAAAAGCTTAATAATATTATTATACAAGATTTAGTTTTCCCTCAATGGAAGAATTTATATTATAAGCAGTTTGAGACAGCTGAACATAGGGCTAAAAAAGCATTTGACAGGAAAAACAAAAAGTTATACAGGGATATTGACCAGTATAAAAGACATGAGACGTATAAATGGGGAAATAGGGAAAAACATAACCATAGTTGGAGAGACAATACTAATGGATACGAAGTGCAGTTAGTCAATGAAAATGAGGGTTATGACAATGATTTTTTTCAGGTACCCATGAAGGGAAAGTTTTCCAAATGGAAACAAGGGGGCGGGTGGAAAAAGAAGCCTCAAACTTGGATGTAGGAACTTTCGATACAGATGGGACCAAGCCCACTATTCAGGAAGGGATAGTATGCGAATTTAATAACTTTATCATTTTTAACTATAGTCACACAGAATTAGACTCAACTTATTTTAGCTTGCTTTCTAAAGGTATGAAATTTATACCTACTACCAAATTTAATTTGGTTGATTGTTTAAGCGAATTTAAACAGTACACTAGAAAGTTAAACCTGGCACTCATGTTTGGTACACAATTATGAAAACAAAGTATCTAGAGAACTATACAGGTTTAATAACAAAGTTTCAAATAAGAAGATTAGGAGTAATCTTTCTGAGGATGAATTGAAATTATTGGGTGAGTTGCGGATTAATAACAATATCCGCATTATGAAACCTGACAAGGGCGGAGGAATTGTTTTGTTTGATGCCTTCACTTATAGCACTATCATGCATGACATTCTACACAACTCAGGGAATTACACTGTAGTTTCATTAAATGAAATACACATCGCATATAGGAGAATTGACATGTATTTGGAAGATTTCCTTTTGGAACAAAGAATTAGTGAAGAGCTATACAAATACATGACTGTAGATTTTCCTTATATGGCTACTATAGTAGGCATTCCCAAAGTGCACAAAGACATTTACAACCCTCCGTTCCGCCCGATAATTTCTGGAAGTAAATCTAAAACTTTCCCAATTGGTGTAGTTATTGATACATTTCTCAAACCAGTATACTTGGAAATTAAGCACTTTGTTAAAGATTCTTGGGAATTTCTAAAGAATTTCCCAATAAACACAGACTGTCACGATTTACTGTTTACTTCTATTGACATAGTGGATTTGTTTTCATGCATTCCACCGAACGAAGGTTTAACAGCTTTCACGAATAGTACGAGAAAGCATACAAAAATGAGTCTAATTAGAATTTGTTGGTTGGCGGATTTAATGAGTATTGTACTTGATCATAATTACATTTTCTTCGAAGGGGAAATGTTTCGGCAAACCAAAGGTGTGGCTATGGGGGCAGCTTGTGCCCTCATATACACTAATTTGGTGTTGCTAGATTGGGAGGAGACCACTATTTTTAACAGTACTTACTCAGGGTATATTAAATACTATTCACGATACCTGGACGACATCTACATCCTATGGAACGGAGATGTTGACGCATTTAAAAATTTTGTACAATATCTTAATAATCTTTACGTAAAGCCGTTCATCAGATGGTTATGATGAAGGTGTGTCCTTCTTTGTTCAGTCCGACAGTTGCTGTTGGTTATATGATGTTTTTTACTGTCGGACCAGTTTTCGTTGTTTTGACTGTCGTCATATGGCTTTCCGTGCATACAGGATGCTACAACGGTTTTATTTTTATTTCTATTTTCATTGTTGCCGTTACTGGTGAGTTTTATTACTTACCTTTTGTGTAAGTCAACTATGTTATATAGGTCTAGGATTTTGTGCATTAGTAGGTTCTATAGATGTTTTTTCATTGAGAAGGCGATATTAAGCTGATTTTACTAACCGGCATGTTCTGCACTATTCATTAATGACACTACACTGCCGTTTCTTGACAATATTTATTACATGGATATTTCTGCTAGGCAGAGTTTGATAATACCATTTGCCCTTACTGATACAACAATATGATCATCTGGTGTTTTTGATGCATTAGCTCTGATTATTTGCTCTATGATAAGGGGCTCACGATGAACTCTGTTGAGCGATTCTACCTCTAGGGATATTATCTATTTTATTTTTTATTTAAGTGTTTTATTAATGTATTCGTGGTTCTTTTGCTCAGATTTTGTGAACTTTTGAAATATGGACCATATTATGTATTTGATCACTGACACTTGCTGCTTTGTTTTATAAGCAACTCTGAGTTTTCAGCAGGCCTGCACTGTCAGCTTAGGCCAGAAGTTGCTGTTTTTGGTGTGACAGCATAATTGTTTTAAAGGCGCTTTGCATTTTATGTTAACTGTTTTTATTCATGCTCTTTCATATGTTTTTATTCTCTTTTTTTGTCTATGTTTAACATCTTTGAATTTGTTAATGATACCCCTTTAAACTAGCTTAGCTTGAATGCTACAATTATTCAATTAGTGTTCTGATTAGCCAGTTTTGAGCACCAAGAGCTTTTGTATAAAAGGCTGCTCAATTTCATGTTTTATTACACCTGAAGAAGCATAGTGTTACTATGCGAAAGCGCTTGTGTGTTCCAGTTCCTCATTAAAGAAGTTTTCTACATTGTGGATTCCTCTGTGTGGTGTATCCAGTGGATTTGGTGTGTTCCCATAATTACATTTTCTTCGAAGGGGAAATGTTTCGGCAAACCAAAGGTGTGGCTATGGGGGCAGCTTGTGCCCTCATATACACTAATTTGGTGTTGCTAGATTGGGAGGAGACCACTATTTTTAACAGTACTTACTCAGGGTATATTAAATACTATTCACGATACCTGGACGACATCTACATCCTATGGAACGGAGATGTTGACGCATTTAAAAATTTTGTACAATATCTTAATGACAGTACTGATTATCTAAAATTCACATCGGAATATAATGGCACTGGTGTGGCATATCTGGATACATCAATTTCTCTTGATGGTAACAGATTTAAATCCAGGATACATAGAAAAGCCACTTTCACGAATTCATATTTAGAACACAGTAGTAACCACCCTAGACAGCTTAAACACAATATTTTCAAAGGACAACTCATTCGTGCTATTAGGATGACATCTGATTATAAAGACATGATTGATGAAGTTCGGTTTATTACTGGTCTATTTAGAGAGAGAGGTTATGACGAAAAGATGATGTTTGATACAAGCAAATACGTCATAGACGAATGGAGTAAAAAGTATTCACCCCTTTTAGGACTCAACAGTGAAAACTGTAACACTGGAATAAACACTGAAGATACTAATATAATTAATAATGACAAAACTAGTATTAAATTTAATAGAGCATGTATAGTAGAATATAGTCCATATTCACAAGCAGTGAAAAATATATTGACGTGCTATTGGCAAACATTTTTCACAGACCAGGATATTCTGAACACACTAGGCTCTAAACCATGTTTTGTTTACAAAATGGGTAGAAATCTGAAGAACATTTTTGAAAATGGATCTAAAATTATGAACATTAATGATCGACACACCACTAACTGTGGTGCTTGCCGTCAATGTAAGGATATTCTAGAAGAGAGACAAATTTTATACAGGCAGGACAGAAAGACAGTTTAAAAAGAGAATATACTCTCATGGATATAGTACAAGAACAAAAGACACCAAAAATGCCCTCTATAGGCATATTAATAGAGCGGGAGAAGATCATTACTTTAAGTTTGCAATTTTAGATGTTATTCAAGTGGATCCTAGGGGGGGTAACATTAAAAACTTGTTAGCATACAAAGAATATTGGTGGCAGCTATTTACAGATGCCATGACATCACCAGGAATTAATGATTTTATTTCGGTCAAACCTATTTTGATGATGAAATGTTGATCCTGACATCTGGAAGCATGTAATAGCATGTTGAAAGTTATTACTTTTTACAACACTAATTATTAGATAAACTCAATTTTATTATTATTTTTAATGTTTTTCTATTCTATAGTACAAGTTGTTATTCTTATTACACATTGTATATTATTTATCAGCTATTGTAGCAGTTGTTTAGGATACATTATCTATTTGTGATAGACTGTTGCTTTAAGATCTGAATTTTTGGCGCCAAGCTACATATTTAAATGTTGGATTTGAACATTATCTGTTTGGTCTGATGACGCTCGCTTGGTACGAGTGAAAGCGCTTACCTATTTTTCATCTTGTTCAATAAACACTTTTTTACGCGAATACTGTGTCTACAGGAGCTGCATTCCTTTTGCTGACACCAGTTAGTGAGTGGTAAATTAGCGTTTTGTAAGCTGATTAATTCTGTGTTTCTGTTGAACAAAACGCCTTTTCAGTTGTTGACAATACAAAGACAAGATGATCAGCTTTAACAATTGGCTCGAGTACTGGTGTCATTCTAAGTGGATCCAATGTCTGTCTGCCTGGGATGATATGTTGGACAAGCCACGCTGCTTCGCAAGGGATGGCTTACACCTGTCACCACTGGGCTTCCGGATATTGGCTAAGGATCTTGCCACCCCCATAGTGCCTTTTTTAGGCAAGGCTCAAAAGACAAACCCACCTCCTTAGAAAACAAAAATGGAAAAAACCCACCTCCTTAGAAAACAAAAATGGAAAAAAACTAAGGGTAATGCTGCTCAACGCCAGAAGTCTAAATCTCAAGATGCAGACACTTGATGCACTCCTCAGCATGGAGAACATAGACGTCTGTGCAGTAACTGAAACCTGGTTCAAGGCTCCTGAGAGCACCCCAGCACTACCAGCTATACCTTGTATCATGCTTTTCGGCCCCAAAACCTGGGCCGAACCACAAAGGGAGGGGGAGTGTCCATATTCATAAAGGACACCCACACCTCCAGGTTAGTAGCAACACATGAAGCATCAGAGACCATACAGGTGCAACTAACCATAGGCAAAACTGCTATACAACTGGTAGCATGTTACAGACCACCCTCCCAATCTCAACAACCCCACTCAGCCTTCCTGAAGACATTGGAGGATATGAATGTATCACAAAATACCATCATACTGGGAGACTTCAACTACCCAAACATAGATTGGGTACATTATTCTAGCCCTAATTCCCTAGCCCAAAGGTTCCTGGAATTCATAAATTCAAATGCACTGGAACAACTAGTCACCTCTCCCACTAGGGGAGATAATATACTAGACCTGATCATCACAAACATGGGGACAAAATGCTCCACACGAAGTATACCCCTCACTAGTGAGATCTGACCACAAACTAATCACCCTGGATATACATATCCCACCTCCACCCCCAGCACAAAAGACCACAGTGAAAAACTTCTCAAAAGCAGACTTCACTCTTCTTAAGACTGAGATGGTATCCTTTAAGCCCACTGTGCCAGTGGATACCACATCCCACAATGCCGAATCCTTCACAAATGCTTTCTATGGACATCTCCACGAATGCATGGATCATGCAATCCCAAACAAATCCAAGTCCCTCTCCACCAAATGCAAGCGTCCTGTCTGGTGGACCTCAGCCATAAACAAATTGTATAACAAAAGAAGGAAGCTACTGCACGTCAGAGCGAAATCCCATGAAGGGAAGACATCTCTGATCAACATTAGCAGAAAACTACGTTCTCTCATAAAAACATCCAAGGCAAACTTTGAGAGAAAAATCGCTAAGGACACTAAAGATAACCACAAAGCCTTCTTCAGCTATGTTAGAAACCTGGGCGGAAACCTTCAGATATGCTCAGAGTTGGTTCACAACAACAAAAAATACACTGAACCCACAGATATAGCTAACATTCTGGCTGACCGGTTGAGTGCAAATTTCTCGCCTCCTTCACCCCCAAAAGAAGAAATACTTATCCCAGCTGAATGTAATCTCCCTGTCATCTCAGATGTCCAAGTGAGAACCGCCCTAAACAAAGCAAAAAACACAGCATCAATGGGACCTGACGGTATCCCGGGGTGCGTGTTACGTGAACTCCAAGAGGAGCTAAACCCACACATAAAAATGCTATTTAACCTTAGCCTTACTTCGGGATATGTACCTGAACACTGGCGTACAGCAACAGTGATCCCACTCCACAAGGGGGGTGCCTCTACAGACCCTGGAAACTACCGCCCCATAGGCTTAACTAGCCTGGTCTGCAAAGCTATGGAAAGAATCATTATGGAACTCATAAACAGAGACATAGGGGACCTACAGACACTTGACCCCACCCACTTCGGCTTTGTAAAGGGCAGATCCTGCCTTTTAAACCTGGTTGACTTTTTCGAAACAGTCACTAGAGCCATTGATGAGGGCAAAGCAGTCCATACAGCATACCTGGACTTGGCTAAGGCCTTCGACACAATACCCCACTCAGGCATCATAGATAAGCTAAACAGCTTAAAAGTAAACCCTTATGTCACTAGATGGGTTGCAAACTGGCTAAAGGACAGAACCCATAAAGTTAAAATCGCTGGAGCAATGTCAGACTCAAAGCCAGTCACAAGTGGTGTCCCACAGGGATCTGTCCTGGGACCCCTCTTGTTCGGCATTTATTTCTCAGATGTTAAAGCAAACATGGGAGGGCTGTGGCTGACAAAGTTCGCAGATGACTGCAAACTAGGCGCCATAGTCGATACACCAGCAGAGACACACATCCTACAAAAAGGCCTCACTGAAACGGACAACTGGTGCCGTAGTCACGGCCTTAAACTAAATGCCAAAAAATGTATAGTCATCCCTTTTGGAAAAAACAAAGTACCCACAAATTATCACATAGACAGCAACCCACTGAGTACGGAAAAAGTAATCAGAGACCTAGGGACCCAAGTAGACAGCAACCTCTCTTTTGACACCCACGTTGCCAAAGTGGTTAGAAAAACATTCTACCTTGCACACCTCATCATGAAGGGATTCACATCCAGATCCAAGGATGTCATTGTACCCCTATATTCCTCCCTCATCAGACCCATGATTGAGTACAATGCCCCATTTGGTATGTACCTCAACCGGCACTTGCAACAACTGGAGAGACCACAAAAGTACCTCACCAAAAGGATCAAGGGTCTCCAACATATGTCTTATTCCGCCAGACTAAAGAAACTTCAGCTCTACTCAGTAGCATACCGCCTGCTCAGAGGTGATCTCTGCCTGACGTACAAGGCCATGTCCAATCAGGATCTGATGGACATGCTCCACCTCAAAAAATCCAAATCCATCAGGACCACGAGAGCTAAAGACTTAAACCTCGGCACAGGTTTGAATAGGACATGCCGGAGGGATAGATTCATAACCCAGAGGCTTCCCATGCTTTGGAACAGGATCCCAGTTCGTATCAGGCAGAGCCCCTCACTGACTCTCTTCAAGAGAAATCTTGATGAGTGGATGGGAGATCGAAAGTTTACCCCCAGGGGTCACATCTGTGTCACTGCTAGACAGGGGCACAGTAAACTAATTCTATTATATAAGGGGACCTTCATTGTGTCACTACTAGACAGAGGCACAGTATTCTAGATTTATTCTGTACATTTTTGTACCATTTCATGGGGTGGCAAAAGCCACATCACTATGGCTAGGCTTACAAATGCCCCAGGGCAGATAGCCTATTACTATACTATGAAACTATGAAATACAACTGTTGTCAAACATACTCTGCAAACACCTCTGCCTACTAGGATTTACAAGTGCTTTCTTCTAAGGCAGGTAATCAGTCTGCAAACACCGTAACTTATAAGCACTAGTATATTCTTTCAGTG
Organism: Protopterus annectens; assembly: GCF_019279795.1. NCBI lineage: Eukaryota > Metazoa > Chordata > Ceratodontiformes > Protopteridae > Protopterus > Protopterus annectens. The sequence continues at coordinate 41,227,401 of NC_056730.1, forward strand.
TTGTATGTTCCACATAAATGCTTACAACTGTATCCCACTATGTTATGTAAATACTTAGCACAATTCATGTAGACACACAACTGTAAAATGCAGTTATCCTCTAACAATGGGTACAAGATATATTACGATACTTTTCTCTACAACTACAGTATCTGCTAACTTGATATCACTATGTAACTTTATCTCACTGACTTGTATATTTACTCAGTTTCATTTTTTTTTTTTTTATTCTTTCTTTTAGGATGTTATTCTATGTTTTATTTGACCAGCTGCAGTATTTACTTATGTTTTGCTGCTTTTGACACCTTTGCTTCCCAGGACTGCAAAGAAAAGGAGTCACCTTGACCCAGACAGCCTTTTTCAGTTATCAAACACTAATAATTATTGAATAAATAAATGGCAAAATACATGGGAAAAAACATACTGAAAGGGAGGTCTTGGACTAATTACAAAGACATGCCTCTAGAGTGTTTTTTCTCAGGCCTCCGCTGAAAATTGGCTTCATTCCAAGTCGGACTTTCCCAGTTAACAAATGTTAAATATGTAAATAAATAAGACGGAAAAAAAACATACTAAAAGGGGATGTCTTGGACACTGCAGGTGGAGAGGACAACTGAATTATGAATACAGACCCATCAAATGTTCTAATTTGAGGTATATACCTACTTTTCGGATTGATTTACCCTTCTGCACAATGTACCCGTTCTTGGAGGTATGTACCCATCTTAAAGCTTGATTTATACCTTACAAAATTTTCTTAATCTCACCAACCATCACATAATGCTGTTTATTAAAAAGGAAGCTAATCTACAAAAGCATACTGGTGGCACCAATGAAAGACGACCCTCACTATATAGCTCCCTATTTCAGAAGCAAAAATAAATTACTTTGTGAAGCAGATTTTCGTAATTATTTTTATTAAAATATTCAGATTTTATGTTGTGTTTATAATTTTCTTCTTCTTCTTTCGACTTTTTCCCAGTTAGGGGTCGCCACAGCAGATCACCTGTCCACTCATAATTGGCAGTGGAGTTTTACGGTGCCGAGTTGCCAACCTGGCACCCAACCTTCCACAGAAGGCACACACATGCACGCACTCACACCTAGGGCCAATTTAGAGTGCCTAATCCACCTACAGCATGTCTTTTGAAATTTGTAGTATACACGTTTCTTGTAGGCTGACCCGCGGTGGTGGTGCTGCGGTAGTGTTGTCGCCTCACAGTAAGACGCTGTCCGGTTCGATTCTCAGCTAGAGCGTCATCTGCGTGGAGACATGCGTGAATGGGTGTACCTTCGTTGAAGGTTGCGCATCAGAGCTGGTAACTCGGCATGTAAAAATCAACTACCAATCATTAGCTGACCGGAGTTCCGCTGTGGCGACCCCTAACCGGGAAAAGCCAAAAGACACAAATGTTTCTTGTAGGCTCTATATTTTTGCTGGTTGTGCAGGATGAGCCTGAATATGGTCCACTGAGATTATCAGCGTCACTCATTTTTTTTTTTTAAATATGTTTTTTTTTGTAGCAGAATCCCATAATCCTACTTGAAGTAGGAGGAATTACCTGTTATTCTGTATTCAGATTCAATGCTCATTAGGTATCCAGACTTTCTGGTCCAATGTACATACATTTCAATAGACCTTGTACCTATTTTCAAAGTCTGCAAGTTGACAGGGAAGGACAAATTAATAATTTTAAGAATACTTTACACCATTACTGTGGTTGTCTCCCTTCTACTTAGTTTTAAAAATGCTGATTTAGTGTACCGACAAATTGGAGTAAGCAGTTAAAGTTATTAGAATGTATACTGTGTTGCAGAAAAGTGTTTTTTATATGTTACTATCTGATTAATAGTTAAAATATTGTGTTGTAACGTCTGTGAACTGCTGTATAGGAGGAATCTCTTCTTAGAAATTGAAATAAATCCACTCCTGCACAAAATTCAGATCCCAACTAAGAAAATTCCTCTTGCAGAAGGCTTCATGTACTTGCTTCCAACACAACAGAATAACACAAGTCATGTACTACACAATTCTGTGTTGACACTTCATAACTCTACTCAGTTACAAACAGATGAAAAAGTTGCCCATAACCTCATATCATTTCAGACAGCAAGTCCATTTCCTATCCTCCATTCATTCTATTACTCTATTAACTCTCTCCAGTTGATCCACCATGTCTTCTTTTTAATTTTTTTCAGTTTTTCTCTTGCTCTCTACCTTTTCTTCTACTATCTTTACAGGGATTGGGAAACATATGCAGTCTATGCAGCTGCATACATTTCAAAAAAGGTAGGGGTGATGTAGTGAACTTGTTCCTCTGCAGAACAATAACAAGCTAAGGGAATGGTGCATAACCAGCAGAACAAAATAATGTTCCACTGACTGTCCTAAGGAGCAAACTTACAGCCAAGTTCACACATTTGGGTTGTCAGAGTGTTCTTTTGTTGTATAAATAAAGTTGTTAACTTTGTGCCTTCATAGGGGGTATCAGTAGAGCATTCTTTTGTTTTATTGGACGTGCTGCATTTATTAACCAAACATCTGTAGTCTGCATGACTTTCTGGCTACAGGAACAAAGTGTATTTGGGCACATTTAAGATGTGCACAATATATATATATATATATATATATATATATACATACATACATACCCAGACATTTTTTGGAGTAATTAACTTCAGTCTAGATGCAAAGAAGAAAGAGCACCGGCTTTGTCCCAGCTGAATGGATGACAGACACTGTCATCCCTCGACACAAAAGTGGAGCATCCACTGGCCCAGGCAATTATAGGCCCATCAGCCTAACCAGCCTGATCTGCAAGGCCATGGAATGCATTATCATGGACCTTACAAACAAGGACAATGGCAACCTCCAAAACCTTGACCCCCACACAGTTTGGTTTTGCCAAAGGGAAATCATGCCTGTTAACTTGGTTGATTTTTTTCCATTACAGTCACTAAAGCCATGAAAGAGGGGAAGATGATGCACACCACCTACCTTGACCTAGCCAACGCCTCTGACACTAGTCCCTACTCGGGCATAATAGATGAACTCTCCCAGCTAGACATCAACCCCTTTGTTACCAGATGGGAGCTAATTGGCTCACTGATAGAACCCACTCAGTCAAAGTGGGGGAAGCCACCTCTAGTAGCAGAGCCATAACAAGAGGTGTACTGTCTTAAATTCCCCTAGTGATGTGAACATCCTCCCAAGAAGGCCTTACCCAAACTAATGATTGGTGCCAGAAGTATGGCCTCAAACTAAATGCCAAGAAATGCATCATTATCTCCTTTGGGGAAAATGGTAGCCCCACTAATTATCAAATTAATAACAATGTACTAACCATGCAATCAGTCACGAGGGACTTGGGCACCCAAGTTAATAGTCAAAAGTCAGGTTACTACCACGCTGCCTCCATTGTACGGAAGGCTTTCTGCGCGGCCCACCTCATATATAAGGTTATTTCATCCAGGAACAAGGAGGTCATAACACCCCTGTACTCCTCCCTTATCAGACCAGTTATAGAGTACAATGTCTCTTTCAGCATGTACCTTGCCAAACACATGCAGCTGGAGAGACCACAGAGGTTCTTGACCAGGAAAATCCAGGGTCTCAAACACCTATCCTATACAGATAAGCTAAAAGCCTTGTCCTCTACTCAATCTCATACAGACTCCTCAGAGGTGACATGTGTCTGGCATACAAGGTCATCTCAGACCTAGCCTTGATGGAGTTGCTGCATATCCGTAAGACAGGCTCCACTCACACAGCCCACATGCAAGGCCTTAACCTGGTCTGTGACATTAACAGAACTTGCTGGCAGGATAAATGTGTGTCCCAAAGATTCCCCAATCTGTGGTATAGACTCCCTCTCCATCTCAAGCAGAGTATCTCTCTAGCCCTCTTTAAGAGGAACCTGGACAACTGGAATGAAAACGGAAAATACACCCCTGGGACCCCAGCTGTGTCCCTGCTGGATAGGGAAAACAAGTGATGACTGAGGGAAGAGGGGCAAAATTCTTGGATAGGCTTACAAAGGCCTCCAGGTCAATAGCCTAGTATCATCCTGTGAATGTATGAACCCATGAGTGAGAACCCATGAGTGAAACATTCGATCCCAATTTCCAAATGCCATACCCAGATAACATACACATTTTATACGCACACACATATATTTTTTATATGCACACGTCATAAATGTCAAATAAATAAAATAAACACATACATGCAGGCATGCATACGTACACACACACATATATATCTTTCTTTCTATGTGGCACACCTCATCACTAAGGGCTTTTCATCCAGGAAAGAGGAGTGTCCCACTGTACTCATCCCCTCATTAGACCCATTATAGAATACAATGCCCTGTTTGGTATGTACCTCTCAAGACATCTGCAACAACTGGAAAGGCCGCAGAAATACCTCACTAAAAGAATCACAGGCCTAAAGCAGATGCCCTAAGCTGACCGTTTCTGTCGCATATTGTCTACTTAGAGGAGATCTCTGCTTAACATACAAGGCCATGTCAAACCCACAGCAGTTGGACATGCTACACAAAGAAATGCCAATCCCTCAGAGCCACACGCTCCTGGGATCTAAACCATGTCATCACAATGAACAAAATATGCTGGAGGGATAGGTTCCTGACCCAGAAACTCCCCAGATTCTGGAAAAGACTGCCCATACATGTCAAGCAGAGTGCCTCCTTGGCCCTCTTCAAATGGAACCTTGACGACTGGATGGGAGATACAAAATTCACCCTGGGGATCACGTCACTCACGTGACATCCAGGGAAGTAACTATTGTGGGAAGAAATAGCCAGGGAATTGTTATGACTAGGCTTGTACAGGCCCTAGGTCCGATAGTCTATAACCAACCTATGAACCTATATAAAATGAATTTAGGAGTTTAGACAAATGGTGTCACAGTTAAGAAAAGTTCCAAGACTGTTGCAATAGGCAGGCTACAAAGTAATCGAAGACAAAATATGGTTCTTGTCAAAAGTAATAAAATGTCTAGGAGCCATTATCAGACCCAAATTGCAGGCCTTTGTCCCCAATATATATTATGCATAACATTTGTAAATGTGAATTTGTTAACATGGTTTCATTAGTTTTATATCAATGTAAGTTTGCGCATGTCAGAAGTGATAATTCAATAAAGGTGTTTAAAAATGAACATTGAGCACAACATTTGAATATCTTTGGTGGTCTTAGAAAGATGTGTGTGAAAGCAACTGATCACTGGCACAGTGAAGAGTGCTGCCAATTCGCAGCATTTTGGTCCCTGAGCTCTTAGCTGTGGCTTCTTCTGTGTGCAGTCTGCATATCCTTCCTGTCTCTGTACGAGTTTATCTAGGTGCTCTGCTGGTTTCATGTAACATCCCAAAGACATGTCGCAGGTGAAATGGCAACTCTCTAATTTGCCTGTAGGGCAAGTGTGTGTGAGCGAGAGAGAGAGACTTATTTGTTTTCCCAGTTTATGGGGAATTAATATTTTGTCAGCTTTGAGAATTACACCTGTAGGTCTGGATGACATCTTAAAGTACTGACACTAGCTAGTGCTACATATTGCCAGTTGTGTGACTGCACCCGTGCCACACAGAGGTGGGGATATATAGCACTTGTGTAAATGGCCCTGTGTGGGGCTGGCTACCATGATGTCTGACACAGGCTTGTCATATTACTGCAACATAAATCAAGTCTGACAGCTATCATTCTTTCACAGTTTTATTGCAAAGCAGCACTGTGACCAAAGGCCAATCTGCACGCAAGGAGTTATGAGGTGCCAGAAAACCAATGTTCATACAGTGTGTGTACAATGCTCCGTAATTTTGTCACATGCCTGCAAGTCTTTTTGGGAAAGGGATGGAAAAAGTTTCTGTTTACCACCCTTCCATAGCATGGCATATGCCTTGTGGAAGGGAAGCTATTGTATGTACAATTTGTAAATTTATGGCTACAGCCCCGGTTGTTCTCAGGTCTATCTAAACAATTCTATCTTTATTGCCCAATTCGAGATTTAAAACTTTACTACTATACACCTACTAGAATCTGAAAATAATGTAAAATGCTACTTTAACTTAGTATTATAATGTATACTATACTTTCCATCAATAGTATTAACCTAATTGTAAAACAATAATTTGATTACATTGTTACTTAAGTCTTCTACTTAGCTGAAATTTGTAGTATATATGTTTCTTGCAGGATAAGCCTGAATATGGTCCACTGAGAGTATCAATTTTAAACAGCGATGGCTCTCAAGGAATCTCAACTGAATCAGGGATAAGTCCAGAAATAATCGGGTACTATGGGGGACGCTAATAAACCAACAGTATTAACCAGAACAATTGACAGAATAAGACAAATGTGAATTAGTGTACAGCTTTTAAAGTAAAAAAAGTCTATAACCAGTTGCCGTCATTATTTATGAAGCGTAATGCACAACCTTTTTTCCAAAAGTCACCAGTGTTTTGGGGAATTAAGACGGACAAAGCTAAAATCAGAGTCAAAAATCAAGAGCATTTAAGAAGTATGTATACCTTAATTAACTATTTAAATTAAATTAAAATAAAATCTTCCCTTTCCAGAAACAACAGCAATTTTAACCTTACCAGCGGAGGTAGTTTTTACTACTATTAGTAATATTAAGGGTAAGTTCTTTTTAACTTGTCTTCTCGTATGCCACGTTAGCAGAAGTATTCCTATCGCCTCAACAACAGCTGGAAACATGATATATTGTTTTTATTATTCCAGTGTTACAGTACTGCACATCAAAAGACTACGTATTTCTGTAAAATAAAAATACACTATATAATAACAGGATAGTGTCTAGTTACAATTTTCAACTGAATAAGATTGCGGTAAACATGTTCTAACAAAACTGAGGCAGGCCTGTCAAGTATGAGAAAAAATATAATACCTACCTGGGTTCTGAGTTCTGGGGAGAAAGCATCTTTATTTTTCAAGTGGGGAAACCTAAAAAAATTATTCCATGTCAGGCCCCATGGCCAGCAAAGGGTCCTTTAGAGACGGAGACAGAATTGCCACGTGACTTTGTTGTGTTTTGTAACTGGCTAGCAGTAGTACTTGACACTTCAGATTAAAGGGTGGGAAGTTGGGTATCCATGTTTGTAGTTTTTGTTGAACATGATCTTACATGCTAAATATGCAGTAATTGGATCGGGATAGCAGTGTTTGAGCAAATGTTTTTTTTAATTCCCAGGTATTAAGGGACAAAGTCCTCAAACCAGGAATATTTGTAAAATATTGGTCCTTTTAACTGAAAATATCGGGAACAGAATACATGGATATTAATCAATAAGCATTCTATGAAGTAAAATTAAATGCATATACAATGAACGTTATTGATTTGTAGTGTATGGAGCATGGGGATTACTCTCTGATATTCGGGAAAAGACAAACCAGTTAAGCACCAGAGTAGCGCGCGACCCAAGCTTAACTGTTAAGCATCACCAGTTAAACCTGCCTATACATGTCTGTGTGTGCTTGAGACTTATTTTTCTTTCTTTTTTTCTAGTCCGCATTTGTTTTCCCAGTTTCAAAGCTGACATACTGGATTGTTCTTCGCTGTCATCTGCTAAAAACTTGTTTCTGCCTGCTATCCGTACCCGCAACGTGTCATTAACTTACTGTAATAACGAGAAAAAAAACTTGTGAAACTCCAGAAACCTGCCTCGGACTGAAAGCTAAACTTTGCCCCCTAAGTTACCTCCCACTTTTGTAACAACATCGTTCACGTGAATCTACAGTGACAGCCACAACCGGTGTTTCTTTCTAAATTATTTAATCCATGCCCCAGTCTTTTTTTTTTTTTGTTATCCTCAAAAATAAAAACTCTTGCTTTCGGGTTCTGTGCAGTTTTGCAATATGCATGCAGAACGTCCAGATTTTTGCCTCATACGTTTTGGTTCATTTCTCATATGATAGTGGTTTAATAAACTGGCAAACCACTCGGGGTTTAAGTCAGAAAATAATGCCAGAATTTGCGTTTCAGACTTCACCCCCTTCAGGAAATACGTGCTATTGCAAAACCTGTTATTCTATCCACTTTCCGAGTTTGTATGAACAATATTTAAGAAGTGTCCCAATTGTTGGGCCTTTGTCCCCACATTATTTATGACTTTGTCCAGATTTCTTGACTATTAACTTCACAATGTATTCTTTATTCTAAAGGTTCAACTTTATTATTAACTTTAAACTGTTCATCTTTTTGGCCTATCACACGCATGAGTAGATCCAACAACCTCTGCCTCCCACGATGCTAGGATTACAAGTGCGCGCCACTTGACTTGCTCTAAGAGGTTGAGAGAGGTATGGTACTCACTTAGTCCTACTGTGTGGCATTACTTTAGTGCAGAAAGATATAGTTTAATTCATTATCCGATAATGTGGATTTGCAGCAATTTTGTATGTTAGTTTGCCCTGCTGCATTAAGTGTTCTTCAGTTGGCGTGCTGGGGAACAGCTGCAGGTTTGTTGCAGTGCCACCGCAATGAAGTTTTGACATATTTTTAATCGGGGTTATGTTGTGTGTTTATTTTATTTAAGTTGTAGTGCATTTATGAAAGTATTTATAATGCAGCGGTGACGTGTTTAAATTAAATATCGGCATATGCAAAGAAATCCATCCATAACCCATTTTACACATGGGGTCAGGTTAACCCATGACTGTAGAAACAAAGCAGTTTTGTTAGTCTGCACTAGTCACTACTTGCATAACATGGTCGATAGAATTTCTATTCACAGACATCGGTGAGGCAATAACACAAACGCAGACGGATTTTTTCCTTTCCAGGTATGTGGCCATACCCCTCAGCCTCTTAACGCAAGAAATCTGCTGACAAACCCATAAGTAAAAGTGGGACAAATGACCAAAAAATAGGGACAATTTTTAAATGTTGCTCTTACAAACTTAAGAAGTTGCTAGAATAACAGGTTTTATATTACCGTGAATTTTCTGAAGTATATCAAGTCCAAAACTCAAATGTCTGCCATTATTTTCTATTTTCAGTATTTAATGGTTTGCCAGAAAACCACAGTTTTATGAAAGACAGACCAAAAATAATATGAGGCAAAAATATGGACATTCTGCGAAAATCCGTACAGTTAAGAAGTATGTGGCATCGTCGCTGGGAATGAGACAACTCAGTGTTACACAAAGCAGCCTAAAGGCAATGTAATGGCAAATTTGCATACCACAATTCAAAGTGACACCTTTTGCAGTAGTTTACAGTTCCACCCCTCCAGTATTCAGAATGAATTTATAAAATTCAACTTACCATTAATAATTTTTTTACAATTTCTTCTCTTTTTGACACTTTAACATCTCTCAAAATTTCTGTCATTTAAGACCTATGATTCTACTTATAGGTAGGTACTAGGCTATTGGCCCTAGGGCCTATATAAGCCTAGCCAGAGGTACCCTGGCTTTTGCCACCCAAGAAAATTATTTTCCTGTGCCACTGTCGAGCAGTGCCACAGAAGTGATCCTTGAGGGTGAATTTCCTATCTCCCTTACAATCATCAAGATTTTTCTTGAAGAGTGCTAATGAGGAGCTTTGTTTGATATAGATAGGTGGTTTGTTCCAGAGTATGGGAAGTCTCTGGGACAGGAATCTATCCAGCATGTTCTGTTTATTGTGGTGACGAGGTTTAGGTCCTTAGGGCGTGTAGCTCATAGGGATTGGGATTTCTTTAAGTGGAGCATGTCTAAAAGCTCTGGGTTTGACATAGCTTTGTGTGTTAGGCAGAGATCGCCTCTGAGTAGGCGATATGCAACAGAGTAAAGCTGCAGTTTTTTGAGACGGTCTGCATAGGGCATCTCTTTGAGGCTGGTAATCCTCTTTGTGAGGTATTTCTGTGACCTTTCCAGTTGTTATAGATGTCTTGTGAGGTACATACCAAAAGGGGCATTGTACTCTATAATGGGTCTAATGAGTGACGAGTGGAGGGGAAGAATGACCTCTTTTTTCCTGGATGAGAAACCTTTTGTGATGAGGTGTGCCACATAGAAGGATTTCCTGACTGGTGAGGTATTTCTGTGACCTTTCCAGTTGTTATAGATGTCTTGTGAGGTACATACCAAAAGGGGCATTGTACTCTATAATGGGTCTAATGAGTGACGAGTGGAGGGGAAGAATGACCTCTTTTTTCCTGGATGAGAAACCTTTTGTGATGAGGTGTGCCACATAGAAGGATTTCCTGACTACTGTGGCAATGTGATCATCAAAGGAGAGACTACTGTCCACCTGTGTCCCAAGGTCTCTTATCACACTTTCGGTGTTAAGTAGACTACCACCTTTGTGGTAGTTCATGGGTACTGAGTTTTTACCAAAAGGAATGACAATGCACTTTTTGGCATTGAGCTTGAGGCCATGGCTTTGACACCAGGCATCTGTCTCAGCAAGGCCCTTTTGTAGGATGTCCACATCTTTTGGAGTTTTGATTATGGCTCCTAGTTTGCCGTCATCTGCGAACTTCGTTAGCCAAAGACCTTCTGTGTTGGCCTGTACTTCAGCGAAGTAGATACCAAACAGGAGAGGACCCAGGACTGAACCCTGTGGTACTCCACTTGTCACTGGTCTGAAGCTGGATTTGGAGTCTGCTACTTTCACAGTGTGGGTTCTGTCAGTGAGCCAGTTGGCAACCCATCTTGTGACATAGGGATTTATACCTAGTTTAGTGAGTTTATCTATTGTAGAGTTTGTTTATGGCAGGGGACCACCAGATTGGCTTCCTTTTTTTGGAGAATAGCATCTTGGTTCTGTTAGGAATTGCATGATCCATGCACTCATGTAAGTGCTTATAAAGTGCATTTGTGTAGGATTCAGCAGTCATACCTCTATTGTCCGTCACCATGGGTGTTGTGAAGTTTGCCACTTCTGTCTTAAGACATCAAGCATGGCAGATTTTGATATCCTATGGTAATGTAGCAATTGTCCCATATTCTCAGACAGCCATTAAACATTAAAGAAAATAACATGGTGTGCAATTAACTAATTTCCAGGAGGCAAAAATCTTGAATACAAACAAGGTTGTCAAGCCACACTACATCCGTCACACACACATACACAGATTGTCTTGTGCTTCAACGCTTAAAAGAAAGCTTTCCAAATCTCAAGAACCAACAGAGCCACCTATCTGTGACACTGCTCCTCAGCAGTCACTAAAATACACACGAGTTGCAGCACCAAACATCTCACAAAAGCCTACACCCAATGGTCCCCCAACAGCAAAGTCCACAAGGTAAGCATATACTTTACCTATTGCTCTTGTAATTGGGGACTCCACTGTGTAGATGCAGATACCCCACTCACTAGGTTAGACAAGGAGAAGATGACAGTTAGTTGCCTATCTCAAGCCAGGTTCCACAATATCATGCATGCACTCAAGTCACTGCAACCCAGGTGCCAATATGATTCTATCATAGTACATGTGGGTGTAAATGCCCTCACACAAATCTCACTGGACTGTATGAAAAGAGACCTAATTGAACTCAGAATATGTGTCACAGATAGGTGCGAGATTTGATTTTACCTTCACCAAAGATGATACCACAGTATGAACATAAATGATTTTAATAATTGGCTTAGTTTCTGGTGTCACTCCAGGGGGATGCAATTTCTGTCAGCATAGAATGACATGATCAACAGACCATGTTACTTTGCCAAGGATGTGCTGCGCCTATCTTCTCTACGCTTTTGGATATTGGCTAAACTGTATCCACCTGGTTAGAGCCTTTTTAGGCAATGTATAAAAGTCCCCAAGCAATCTTAAGGTGTTATTGCTCAGTGCTAGTAGCGTAAACAAATAAATCCACACCCTTCAAGTCCTCCTCACTCTGGAGAATGTAGACATCTGTGCAGTGACCAAGACTTAAAGCCGTAGAAAGTACTAAGGAAGTGAAAGATTGCATATCCATAATCTAGAGCAAGCAGGAATGCAGTTGGTTAATTATTTGCTCTTTCTACTCTAAATCAAATATAAAATAAACTTACTAGTGTTAAGAGAAAAAGTTTTAAAAACATACTGTTATTTGTCTTTTTCCTCTGCTTGCAAAGTGAACATGTTATTTGTTGGGATATAACTATCAAAGATGGGCCTCATCTGTGAACAAAATGCAGCATTGCTTATAAACCTGAATGATATTTGTTTTCTGCATTTCAGAATAAAGAGATTTGGTTATAGCTCAGTGAAGCCTGGGATAAGGACGCACGGCTGAGTAAGAGTTAATCTACTGAAGCAGGCTGTGTGTCCTGGAAAATTTGAGCTACCAATGTTGAACTGAACATTCTGTACTTCTTGAACATTCTGTACTAACTGTTGGTTTGAGGTGATTTGTGATAGACATGTTTATCACAGGTGTTTTTTATAGCCAACTGTCAACGGTCAGAAATGTAACAAAAAGTTGTTTTGCTTGCAGTATAAAAGTTGATGTCAGTAAACAAGTTGACCAGAGGAGATCATCTTGGCCAACATGCTGTGTAATCTGGTTAGCTGCTAATAAAGAAGTTTTTCATCACCTGAGGCAGATGTGACTCATTTGAATTTTTCTTCTGACATTTTGGTCCTTCGGACTGGAAACCTCTACGAAGATACGGATCAGACCGACAGAGAGACCGAAAAACCTGTGCAGGTGAGGGTTTCTCATCTTAAGATTCCCTCGGCTGAAAGCCCTCTGACTGATTTGTCGTTGAGAGGAGGCCGGCCGCTCTCTGATCCCTATCTGAGGGACGGTTTCTGAACCAAAAATGGGAAACGGAGTCTCATCTGGTTCAGGTAGGATGAAAACTAAATTTTCTTTTAATTTAATTTAACCTTGTCGACAAGGGTTTTATTTTTAGTTAAGGGTGGGTAGGATTACTTGGTAAGATTCTTTTGTTAGGATCACCCATTAAGATAGCCCCATTTTATAATAAGCCCTGTAAAATAACTTTGATACAGTCCTAAAATAAGAAATCTAGGGGAAACATGGGTTCGAGTTGCTGCAAGTGTGAGAGTTGTGTCTATTTAAATGTTGATGCTAAGTATATGAAAGGTTTAAACAAAAATAATGTTAAATTTTTGAAAAAGTGGAAGTTGAAATATGATTTTGATGGTACCCTGAATAAGAATGCCTGTGCAAAATTGGTTAGAGATTTGAAAAGAGATGCGGGAACAGAACTAAAAAGCAAAGACAATTGGGATTTCCCCAAGCACAAAAATGGTTAGAAGAAGCAAATAAAGGAGCTATAAAAGAAAAACAGTGCCAGGAAAAAGAAAAAATAAATCAAAAGGGATCACTGGTGCCAAGTGGAAAAGTAGCTTTATTTTTAGATAAGGAGGATGAGCATACAGTTTGTGCGGTACAAAGGCAGGCAACTGCCTCACCGTATGGGGAAATTGCTGCTGCTGTACCAGCGGAACCTCCTCAATATCAATCTGAAGATGTGCGATCTGTACAGCAGGGTGGGTTATTGGCTGCTCAAGAAAATGTTGTGACCCCTCCAATTTACCCGCAAATTCCCGTAGTACCCAAGGTTGCTTTGCAACAGGTAGACCAAGCTATGCAGTTAAGGTCAGGACCAGCAGGGCAAGGACGTTGGGCCATTAAACTTTCTGACTACTCAGAAGCTCTTCCCTTAATACAAGTTGCAAACCCACAAGCATGGGATGTTGGACAAGAGCCAACTATTTTAGTTTATCGTCCCTGGGCTAGAGAGGATATAAAATGAGCTACAGATGGTATTCCTCATCCCAAGGTTAATTTTCAAAAGTTTTCTGAGGACATAGTTGGTATGCGTTTAAGTTATCATCTAAATGGTTTAGATGTAGAACAAGTAGTGTGACAAATCCTGGGTCCAGATTGGCACTTAGTTTGTGGTACTTGGACATGTAAGGCAGATGACAGCACTACATTAAAGCATAATTCTGGGGTGTTAGACACGCGAGTCACTGATCTGTTAAAGAGAATTTCTGATAAGTGGCGTCCAAGAGCAGATTGGACAGTAATAAATCAGTGCATCCAAAATGATGATGAATCTGTAGATTACTATATTGTAAGATTGACAGAAGTGTTCAATAACCATTGTGGAATGATGATTCCGCAGGATCAGACCAATGATAGTCCGTATGAACAGCAATTGAAAAATGCTTTTCTTAAGGGTTGTAGGGCTCCGATAAGTAGTTTTATAACTAAGCATATGGTAGATCATAGAACATGTAGACTGCAACCTTTGTTTGAATATGCACGGCATGCTGAGCGACATTTCAATTTAAAAAAGAAAAAAAAAGTACAAGTGTTACCAGTAGGGGATGATGGTGGTATATTCTTGGTAAAGGACCAAAGGGGGCAAGGGCGCCGTTGTGGCGTAAAAAAAGTGGGGGCCCGAAATGGGACACGTTAAACCGGGTGGACATTCAGAGGAATATGAAGGGAGGTTAAAACGTGGAGAATGTTTTAAGTGCGGTAGACGTGGGCACTTTGCTGCCGACTGTGAAGAGTGGCAACACCCCCCACAGCTTATGAACAAGGGCTCCGCATGACTATATGATAGTAAAGGAAGGCGCCAAATTCATTATTGTGATTATTGTAGAGAAGAAGAAAGTACGAAACATTGTGATGATGATGAGGCAGACACTCTCTGCGATGAATGTCAGAGCACTCAGAAGGAAGGGCGGGATTGTGACTGTGAAGTCATAAACCTGGCAAATTTGGGTATTGCTATGCATCTAGATCAAAAACCCATGATAGAGTTTTTGGTTGAGGGACAGAAATTGGAGTTTTTATGTGATTCAGGTGCATAGCGTACACTTTTGGGTCCAGCAGTTCTGCCCCCGAACTGCGAAACAGATGAGTTTGTCCTTGTGAAAGCGGCAAACAGGAAAATCTATAAGGAACCACTGTCTCATCCTCTATTGTTCACAGATCCGCAAACAAACCAAACTGTTAGGTGTAGGGTAATTATATTGAAAGTTTGTCCAGTTAATTTGCTGGGAAGAGATTTGATGCATTTGTTTGGAATAGCGGCAATTCCCACACCTAAAGGCATTGAGGCGAAAAGGTTAGCAGATGGCTTGGTGGTACAGGGAGTACAAGATTTGTTTTACTGGTATAGCCAGGACTTGATTTCAAATGGGTCGGGGAGGGTTGATACAGATTTGATCAACCTAGCTTTAAGTAAATCTAGGAGCGGGTCACCGCAGGTTGCGGCACACTTACATTGTACAATGTTCTACAGAAAGCCCCCTGGTCCGGATAAAGAATTTGAAAAAGAATTCTTTAAGCACAAACGTGCAAGGATAATTTTGAATGATATGTTTTGGGATACGCAAGGTAATACAGTAGTGACCTGTACTTTGACCAAAGAAATGAGTTCTGTATATCGCACAGGTTATAGCCCACATATTTCAATTACTAAAGCGGTGGGGACACATTGGGTAGATTTGGCGAAAAAGGTAACAAATTGGGACACAACGTCCGAAAGTCAATTGAAAGATCAACAGATCCAGGTACAAAGATTAAATTGGGTGACTTGGGGACAACCAAGCGTGCACCTCAGGGATGACAAAACAGAAATGGCATGACAAATCCTCCTAACTCAAGAGGAAGATAGTGCGTTAAGTGCCTTACCTGTAGATTTATGGTCAAAAGGTAAAGGGGATGTAGGACTGATGAAAACAGCAGGTGAAGTTTGTATAACTCCAAAGTCAGGTTTTAGACCTCATAAGCACCAATACCCGCTAAGTAAACAAGCAGAGGAAGGAATTAAGCCAGTTATTGAGCAGCTAAAACAGGTAGGAATTCTTGTTGAATGTCCAGATTCGCCCTGCAATACTCCGTTGTTTCCTGTAAATAAACCGGATGGGTCATGGAGGTTGGTTCAGGATTTACAAGCAGTTAATTTGGCTGTGATCCCAAGAGCACCGGTGGTCCCTGACCCCTATACATTACTTAATGATTTACTACCTCAACACAGATATTTTTCTGTCATAGATATAAGCAATGCTTTTTTCTCCATACCTCTACATAAGGAGAGTAGATTTTGGTTTGCATTCACTTATCAAGGTAAAAGATACACCTACACCAGATTGCCACAGGGTTATTGTGAGAGTCCGACAATATTCACACAAGAAATGGCTGCAAATTTAGCTCAGTTTGTTCCCCCAGAGGGAAGCCAGGTTCTGTTGTATGTAGATGATATTTTGTTGGCCTCACCCACGCAGGAACGTTGTAGAAAGGATACCCTTGCCCTTCTTAGTTTTTTAGCTGAGCAAGGACATAAGGTAAATAAAGAAAAGTTACAATTGTGGAAAACACAAGTAAAGTACTTGGGTTATTTAATTTCGCAGGCAGGTAGACAATTGGAGAACAAAAGAAAACAAGCAATTCTTGAGGCACCTATGCCCACAACTAAGCGGGAGATGATGTCCTTTTTAGGTGTGACTAATTTTTGTAGAAGTTGGATCCCTAACTATGCTGAGGAAGTAGGGCCATTGACCGCACTAATCTATGACACTCCCATGGCAGCTAAGAATAATATACATTGGACAAATAAGGCAATAAAGGCATTTAATAGAATTAAGCAATTGATAGCAGGATCCTCTGTTTTGGGTTTTCCGAACTATTCTAAGCCGTTTATACAAATGGTTGATTGTAAGGGAGGATATATGACTTCGGTTCTGGTACAAGTACATGGGGATAAACAGAGATCGATAGCTTTCTACTCCTCCAGATTAGATCCTGTTGCAAGGGCATTGCCGCATTGTGTTCAAGCTGTAGTGGCAGCCGCCATGTCAGTACAAGCCTCAGCATCATTAGTTTTGTTTCACCCATTACAATTGTGGGTTCCACATTCAGTAGCTACTATACTTTTGCAAGATAAGATAACCTTTTTATCTCCTAGTCGACATTTGTCATGTATGACAGTGCTGCTAACACAGCCTCATATGACCATAGAAAGATGTACTACTCTTAATCCGGTGACAATTTTGCCGACTCCAGAAGAAGGTACTCCACACGTTTGTTTAGAGAGCATTCATGATAAAGTGCTTCCCCGACCAGATTTAACAGATATTCCGTTGGTAGATTCTGATCTCGTTTTGTTTGTAGATGGATCAGCAAAGAAGGACACTGTAGGAAAAACACTAGTAGGGTATGCTGTCAGCACAGAAACTGAAGTTTTGGAGGCAAAAGGATTGTCAAACATTTATTCTGCACAGACAGCTGAGTTGGTGGCTTTGACTCGAGCTTGTACCTTAGGGGACGGTAAAAAAGTGACAATTTATACAGATAGTCAATATGCTTTCTCCACTGTACATGTTTTCGCTCAACAATGGAAGAATAGGGGAATGGTTACTGCGACAGGCAAACCAATAAATTACAGAGATTTAATTTTACAGTTGTTAGATGCAGTGCAACTACCACTTCAGATAGCGATATGTAAATGTTCCGCACATACCAACAGAAAAGATCCTGTCTCCAGGGGAAATGCCCTTGCTGATGTCACTGCAAAAAAAGCAGCTCAAGAAAATGATTTGCTTTTACATGACAATGATTTAGAACCCGGACACCTCTTAGACTTAGAGACACTAAAAGTAATGCAAACATTGACAACACAGAAGGAAAATTGTCGTTGGGTAAAATATGGTATCACTCAACAGGATGGGTTGTATAGGGCATCAGATGGCAAAATTGTATTACCCTCAAACCTTTTTAGGTATGCGGCATTGGTTAGCCATGGACCTACCCATGTAGGAGTACAGACGACGATTCAAATAATGTCTAAGGTGTTTTGGTGTAAGGGGTTTTCAACTTATGCAAAGCAATTCTGTTTATCTTGTTTATTATGTGCAAAGTATCATGCTCAGGGGGGAGTTAAAAAGTCTCAGCAGGCATTCCCCACCCCTCCATATCCATTCCACACACTCTGTATGGACTTTATTGAATTGACACCCTCAGAGGGAAAAAGGTTCTGTTTAGTCATTATTGATGCTTTTTCTAAATGGGTAGAAGCTTTTCCAGTAAAGCACCCGAATGCACAAACAGTAGCAAAGCTTTTGACTACAGAAATAATTCCCCAATTTGGTTTACCAAGATGCATTTACAGTGATAATGGGTCTCATTTTGTTAACCAGATTGTTCAGAAGTTGGGTCAAGTGTTTCAAATTGATCTTAAATATCATTGTGCTTACCACCCCCAGTCAGTTGGACTGGTGGAAAGACACAACGGTGTCTTGAAGAGTAAGCTCCGCAAACTGATGGCAGAAACACATAGATCATGGACTGCGTGCCTTCCTTTGGCACTCCTGTATATGCGAATCTAACCTTCCTACAAAGGACTTACACCATTTGAACTTTTGTTTGGGAGACCATATTACGTCCCGCAGTGGCAAGGATTGTTGCCAGCGGAACGTGAGGGGGGTGAGGATCTAGCGGATTATATGAAGAAGCTGCTAAATGTCAAATCTCTTGTAACCAATGACTCCTTTGCAGATTCCAGAAATGAAACCTTGTTAAGCGTGGCACCCGGGGACTGGGTGTGGATCCGAATTGTGAAGAGAAAGAATTGGTCATCCCCCAGGTGGGAGGGCCCATACTAAGTACTTATCTCCACACCTACGGCTGTAAAGATCGCTGAGAGGACTTTGTGGATTCATATCACCCACTGTAAAAAACTCAAGGCTTTCCCTTCTGCCATTGATATTGGTCAAACTCCACCGGACCTCTGAGCGCAAAGTCTGGCTACAAAGGGGGATTAGCCCAATAGGGGTTAGTTTGTCTCAAACCCAGTGTAGAAACCAACGGCGCAAGGTAGTCTTTAGGGAGGATGGCCATGTTCAACTGGTACTTGAACTGTTACATGATGATGATTTTGGTGGCGAAAGTAAATATGTCCATACGAGAAGGAACAGTTGCAAGAGAAAAAGGAATGGTGGTGCTGCAAGCGCAAACAGGTGTTACTACTGTGTTTAAGGTGAAACTTTGTGAAGGAATTTTGGACTGTTCTAAATGGAACAATGATAATTTCTTGACTCGTGCAAAATACTTGTGCAATAGAGACTGTACGTCCTGGTCAAATGTTTGGTGGTCAACAGATGTGAATGGATGGGAAACAAGTGGTGCAGTGATACCAGAGAAAGATAAAAGCAGGCAACAAAGAATAAAAATTGCGCATTTCCAAGGTACCGAAGTAATTACTATAACCATTGTGTCACCACAAGAAAGTGATTCAGGAGTTTATGGAATCAGAGTGTCTCTTCCAATTGCAACTGATCCTTTGGGGACCCTCCAACTTAAAGTACAAAGCCTTAAAAATGCTACAAGTAATGCAGATTTTGCCTTCACAGAAGAAGAACAATTGTTACTTGAGACGGGATTCGTACACCATAATGAATGGTTATCTTGGGTTACATATAGTACCCGAGAGGCACATCATGAGAACTGTGTTTCTTGTGCTGGAGGTAAACAGCAACTAGCGACAGTCCCATTGACAACAAACTCAGATCAAGGCTTACAATTCCCTGGAAGGGAACTTGTGCACTTGTAAAGTTAATTCTGCCATTCTACATTTTCCCAGTTCCAGCAAGCAATTTCGTAAGAGAACCTGAAATAAAGCCGAAGTGGTTGAGTAGGAGAAAAAGAGAGGCACCGAAGCAATCCTTCGATAACGGTGTCTACATCGATAGCACTGGCGTACCAAGAGGCGTACCTGATGAATACAAAGCAATAAACCAAATAGCAGCTGGTTTCACATCCATCTTTGTCTGGATTCAACCTAATAAGAATGTGGACTGGATCAACTACATTTACTATAACCAGCAGCGTTTTGTGAACTATACCAAAGATGCATTAAAAGGAATTGCTGAACAACTGAAGGCCACTTTGCAGGTGGCATGGCAGAATCGAATTGCGTTGGATATGCTCCTGGCCAAAGAAGGAGGAGTTTGCAGGATGTTTGGGACTTTCTGTTGTATGTATATTCCAAACAACACTGCGCCTGATGAAAGTATCACTCGAGCTTTGAAAGGTTTGGAAATGTTATCCGAAGAATTGGCAGAGAACTCTGGGGTAAATAATCCCTTTACAGACTTTCTACAAGCGTGGTTTGGAAAATGGAGTCATCTCATCAGCAGTTTCCTGGTGCCCGTTGGAGTCGCTGTGGCTATCCTGGTGGTATGTGGTTGCTGTTGTATACCCTGTATCAGAGGTCTTCTACAAAGACTGGTTGATACTGCTGTTACAAAGACGATGTACCAGCAATTGCAACAGACTGGTGAAAGTGAATACATTGAAATGTGACTTATTTGCAAATGTTTTTGAAGTTTAAAAGTTTGTCTTGCCAATGAAGTAATGTATGCAAAGAAAAACTTAGTTTTTACCATATATTGCTGAAATAAATAGACAAATAAAAAGTGTTTTCAGGGGGGAAATGTTAAGAGAAAAAGTTTTAAAAACATACTGTTATTTGTCTTTTCCCTCTGCTTGCAAAGTGAACATGTTATTTGTTGGGATATGCCTATCAAAGATGGGCCTCATCTGTGAACAAAATGCAGCATTGCTTATAAACCTGAATGATATTTGTTTTCTGCATTTCAGAATAAAGAGATTTGGTTATAGCTCAGTGAAGCCTGGGATAAGGACGCACGGCCAAGTAAGAGTTAATTTACTGGAGCAGGCTGTGTGTCCTGGAAAATTTGAGCTACCATTGTTGAACTGAACATTCTGTACTTCTTGAACATTCTGTACTAACTGTTTGTTTGAGGTGATTTGTGATAGACATATTTATCACAGGTGTTTTTCATAGCCAACTGTCAACGGTCAGAAATGTAACAAAAAGTTGTTTTGCTTGCAGTATAAAAGTTGATGTCAGTAAACAAGTTGACCAGAGGAAATCATCTTGGCCAACATGCTGTGTAATCTGGTTAGCTGCTAATAAAGAAGTTTTTCATCACCTGAGGCAGATGGGACTCATTTGAATTTTTCTTCTGACATTTTGGTCCTTCGGACCGGAAACCTCTACAAAGATACGGATCAGACCGACAGAGAGACCGAAAAACCTGTGCAGGTGAGGGTTTCTCATCTTACGATTCCCTCAGCTGAAAGCCCTCTGGCTGATTTGTCGTTGAGAGGAGGCCGGCCGCTCTCTGATCCCTAGCTGAGGGATGGTTTCTGAACCAAAAAGGGGAAACGGAGTCTCATCTGGTTCAGGTAGGATGAAAACTAAATTTTCTTTTAATTTAATTTAACCTTGTCAACAAGGGTTTTATTTTTAGTTAAGGGTGGGTAGGATTACTTGTTAAGATTCTTTTGTTAGGATCACCCGTTAAGATAGCCCCATTTTATAATAAGCCCTGTAAAATAACTTTGATACAGTCCTAAAATAAGAAATCTAGGGGAAACATGGGTTCGAGTTGCTGCAAGTGTGAGAGTTGTGTCTGTTTAAATGTTGATGCTAAGTATATGAAAGGTTTAAACAAAAATAATGTTAAATTTTTGAAAAAGTGGAAATTGAAATATGATTTTGATGGTACCCTGAATAAGAATGCCTGTGCAAAATTGGTTAGAGATTTGAAAAGAGATGTGAGAACTAGAACTAAAAAGCAAAGACAATTGGGATTTCCCCAAGCACAAAAATGGTTAGAAGAAGCAAATAAATGAGCTATAAAAGAAAAACAGTGCCAGGAAAAAGAAAAAAATAAATCAAAAGGGATCACTGGTGCCAAGTGGAAAAGTAGCTTTTGTTTAACTTAATAACAAAATTGTGAAATATGGCACTGCTGCGCTCTGCTAAGCTTTGTTCAACCATGCTAAGCACTGCATAAACATGCTAATGGCTACCAATGTTTGAGAAGTGCTATGTTTCACTAAAACTATGTTTGTGTGAGTTTTTGTGCTGCTCAGCTCTGCTTAGATGGTTTGCAAGCTGCTAAGTGATGCAGCGCTTTTTTGAATATTGCTGAATGACGTGTAAGGGTGGGGAAAACTGTCTATATTAAGCGCAATGCACAGGAATTCTGCACCATTCATTGGAGTTCAATCGATATGGCAGGCAGTGCTGGTGAAGGTGCATGCTTTTGGGCACAGAAGTGGGGTATTCAGGAGTCCAGGGTCATGGTTGGGCTCCTAGTAAAAAAACATGAACTTAGGCTGCTGCAGGGTGGTTTCCAGGGCACGGAGTGTAATGCAGAGGCCTGGGACCATTTGGCCAGGGAACTCACCAGTGTTACTGGCATCCCCCGCACAGGTAAGCAGTGTCGTCACCATTATGACAACCTGATGAGGAGAAAGAGGGGGAACCTTGGGCACCTAGGTCCAAGAAGCTAGAGCAACCCCACAAATATGCAAGTAATTTTTCCTCTGTTTTCCCAATATGCAATCTGAATGTCTGCAAAACTGGTATGCATAATGGTCCCAACAGTTGCAGCTGAGAGGGCTCACAATGTTGAGTCCCATGCCAGCCACCTGACCAGGTTGTGCAGTGAGTATGGTAAGTACAGATGTATTATGTTAACTGTAGTGCAATAAACAAGAAAGAGTAAAACATTTACTGCAATAAAGTATACACAAGATAAACTGTAGTGCAATAAATGGGCAGCAATTAAAGCTGTAGTGCAATAAACAATACCAATAACAGTAAGCAAAATGGTGTACAGCAAGATTGTGTTGTCATAACCATTGCAGTAGAGCTGCGTGCATTGATTGTCTACGGTAAAGTTGCTGCAGTCAAGTGTAATACTATAAGTAAAACCAACAAGGGGTTAGTGAATGAAGCTCCTCTAATAATCAGACTAAGGAAGACGAAAGCAATGCATTGGTTAGGCATATATTTGTTAATGGTTCTACACATAAGTTTGTATTTTTAGTAATGGAGCTTGTTCATTGTAATGTTAGGCTAGGCAATTTAAAGAATCTAACAGAAAAAAAAGGAAATACAATGGATTATTAGATTGCAGGCAGACAAAGCCTATGGATTGAATGACAAAGTGGCATTGAAACCTTTTCTGCTAGATAGACCACTGAAACATTAGTATTTTTAAATAGTATATATTTTCAATTAGTTTTTATGGTGTATTTATATATATATATATATATATATATATATATATATATATATATATATATATTTATACATATTTATTTCTTCTATGTATAGATTTTTTTATTTTTCTATTTTAACATATTTTATTGTGTGTTATGAGTGACACATTAGGAGTTTTACTCATTTTTTAAGCTCCATTGTTGTTGAACTAAATAATAATTATTATATATAATTTATTATTTATTAGTTTTTAACTATAATGGACCATGTTATAGTATATTTTATGGAGCATATAACCTGTAATATACTCTCAATAACAATGCATCAAACATAGGATGTGAAATGCATCTTTAACTACACTTGTGAATGTTGATTTTAAGTTCCGTTTGTTTTTAATCACTAATTTGCATATTTAATGTAGTTAAGCCTTTGATTGGTGAATTTGAGTATATAAGGGCAACGCTCAATGTGGTATTTTATAAAAGTCTGAAGAAGCGTCTATGAGACGCAAAAGTGCTTACTTATTTCAACTTTTTTATTTTTGTTACAATAAAGTTTCATATTCTCTCCGTTCACCATAACACTGTCATCGATGTAGAATGCAAAACTAATGGCTTGCAAACTGTATTGCTTAACTCATAGTATTGTCCAAGGCCGGCCAATATTGGTCACATAATGCTCTCTGTTCCTCCTACTTCAGGTAATAAAAGGTATACAGGTGGGTATCTCACTCCATGGGCAGATATTGTGTGTGAACTTCACAGATATTTCAGAGCAATACCAATAAAAAGTGTTCACCGGCATTGTTGATTCTAAAATAAAGCTGTATTAATATATCAGCATGGTTGTATTCCATGCATGTGTGTTCTACAATCACTGCGGTCAATTATAACACTGTAATAGTTCTAGAATGCAAGAAGAGTGTTCTGTAATTTGTATTGCTGTGCTCATAGTATTGTTCCAGGTTATCTCTCGGCCAGTGTTAGTGACTCAGTATCTTGGTCTGTTAAATAACTTATACACCGTACATTTATCCACACACAGTCCTGGGTTCACGTCCAGTGCTGTATATCACTAAATTTTCAGTATCAGTCACGTAATGCTCACATTGTCTCTCTCCTCAGGAACAAAATGTATATGGGTGAGGTAGCCCATATTATGAGCAGATATTGTGTTTAGATTTCACATAATTTTAAAATCAATAGCAAGAAAGTGTTCACTAGTATTGTTGATTCATAAGTAAATCTGTTTATTTGCAGTATGGCTGCATTCCTTACATGTCTGTACTAAGTTGCTGCAATCAATTATTACATTATTTGCAGATGTCCCTGTAGTCACAGTATTGGATTCTATCCCCATGCCTCACAACTAAGCCATGATGGCTGTCTACTTTATGTACTGTACATAAACATTACTGTCAAGTGTCACAATGTCTCATAATGTAATTACAACTGCCTAATCTGTCTGTTACAGGATTACCAGAGAAAGACTAACAGGAATGTAATGTGTTATCAAATCCACTTACAGAACATCTCGGTAGTTGTATAAGTCCACATTATGTGAAACTGTTCTCTGTAGTTGTGTACCTGTGTTTGTCATTGCTTGGCCCATACTGACCCATGCTAACAGCTTGAGAGGTATGTATGTGCTGCATTAGCTACAGGAGAATTGTAGTCACTGTACCAAAACTGACACAACACACCTGTAGAATATTTATCATCAGTGTTTTCAGGGATATAATCTGTAATGCCATTAATGGAATGTTTTTCTCTCTCTCCCCACCCCTTATCTTCATTTATTTATTATTGTTATTTATTATTATAATTTAATATTAACATATGTTGTTAAACTTACTATATTTTTGCAAAATGTGATGTAATATTGTTATGTATTATTATGATTTACTATTAACATACTTTGTTAAACTAACTATTTTGTTAGCCTTATGGCTTACTTCTTACTGGCATGCTGTTACCATACTGACTGTTATGTTATTTACTGTTGTGTTATGCATACTATACATTAATATGTTTTTGTATGAATTAAAATGTTCCATTCTGTTAATACTAACAATGGTTTGGTTATTACTAACCTTAGCCTATTGCTATACGTCTATCACCACAGCACGTCAGGATAGGCTGGTTCAGGCTGATCCCCCTACTTTGCCTCACTGGGTTGTGGCACCGGGTCCCAGCACATCTGGGGCCCAGACTGATGATGCCCCTTCTGCTGCCCCTGCACTACCTGTGGCATCTGGTAGTACAGCCCCATGGGACGGGGCCCAGCCCCCGTCTGAGAGTGGTGGTGGAGGGGTGTTGTCATCTGGGTTGAGCTGCTGGTCCTGGTACACAGAATATTCTACAGTGGGTTTGACCGCCACCTGCACCAGCTTGAGGGCATGCTGGCTGGCCTGGTGGGGCAGCGTCACCCTGGTGCCCAGCCTCCAGCACTGCCACCCACGGGGCAGTGAAGGAGCAGTTCCAACAGTCCCATGGGTGGGGATGTGAGTCATGCTGCTGCCATCTGCAGGCACATGGGACCTGGATTCCACAACACCCTCTAAGGAGTTAATTCCCCATATGTTATACACTACCCCTGCCTGCTGTCTTGTCTGTCTGCAAATGCATCCTCACCTACCCCACACGTACGTATCTCTCTTCCCCAACATTCCACTCACACCTTAAAAAATAGGCACCTCTCCAAAAAAATATCACCCCATATATAGCTCTCCATTACTCCCACGTGTCAGTAATTTTGTCTGATTGGCTTGACAATGCAGTTATGTTGTCCTCACCCCTCTCTCTGTGAGTGAGAGTTCAAATCCATGTACATATTTTGTCCAAGTGCACAGTTGTTGCTGTACAAGTCATGGATAGCTATGGTTCTTTCTTACAACTTTCCTGCACATTCCTACCTGCCTTCCACTATGTTTTTCCCCCTGCTCGCACCCCATTTCACCACTTTCCCATCTCCCCATTTTTCTTTCCTTTGTGTTTTTTAGCGTGATGCTGCACATAGCACAGCATCATGCAACTTTGCTAAGCTCAGATAAATACAGTTATATTGATTATATGTGTCCTTAAAATTCTATTACACATTTACAAAATAAACACCTGTCCCATGTTTTGAACTCAAGACCATCACACCTGTAGACCAGTGCATTAACCTCCCATGCCACACAACTCTTACTTAAAATGCGTGCTTTAGAAAAACATAGTAATTGCCAGTTACAGTCATTAAGCGCGTTTCAGTGTAGCTGTGGGCAGCACCATGCAAACTTGAATAAAACTTAATGGAAAACATAGGAGTGTTCCTGGGACTCTGGTACAATAGTACACTACCATAAAGCCATAGACATAAAAATGGATGTAAATGAGGCCTCTGATAGCAGGTATATGTGTCCTTTTATGAGCTACATGTGGAAAGATACCTGCTAAGGCACTAATGGCAAAATACATGTGCAGCTGGGACCCTAGTGTAGAAATAAATCCATACAAAGCCTTGCAGATACTGATAGATGTAATACATGATTGTCACAGCCTGTAGGTGTGCACATATGTCTTGCAAATCCACCTGCTGCAGCAGTGACTTAGTAGCTCAGTCTGTTAAATGCCTCATAAACAGTACATTTTTGCCACACACAGTCCTGGGTTCAAATCCAGTGATGTGTAGCACTGAATTTTCAGTATTGTGAAGCCAGCAATTAATGACAGAGTCATGCACTTTTTATCCACACAATGCATATCAAATTAATTGACAGCTTTTAACTGATGGAAGTCACAAGCCTGCAGGTAGGAACACACTTCAAGTATCCCTATAGCAAAAGCTATGGAACGTATCATCATGGAACTTATAAACAATGACACTGGTAATCTCCAAACTCAGGACCCCACCCAGTTTGGGTTTGTAAAAGGCAGATCATGTCTCCTAAACCTGATAGACTTCTTTGAAGTGGTCACCAAAGCTGTAGATGAGGGTAAGGTGGTTCATACAGTCTGTCTAGATCTCGCCAAGGCTTTTGACACCATCCCCCACTCTGAAATTATAGATAAACTCACTAAACTAGGTATAAATCACAAGATGGGTTGCTAACTGGCTCACTGACAGAACCCACACTGTGAAAGTTGCGCACTCCAAATCCAACTTCAGACCAATGACAAGTGGAGTACCACAGGGTTCAGTCCTGGGTCCTCTCCTGTTTGGTATCTACTTCTCTGAAGTACAGGCTAACACAGAAGATCTTTGGCTAATGAAGTTTGCAGATGACTGCAAACTAGGAGCCATAATCAAAACTCCAAAAGATGTGGACATCCTACAAAAGGGCCTCACTGAGACAGATGTGTGGTGTCAAAGCCATGGCCTCAAGCTCAATGCCAAAAAGTGCATTGTCATCCCTTTTGGTAAAAACTCTGTACCCGTGAACTACCACATAGGCGGTAGTCTACTTAACACTGAAAGTGTGATAAGAGACCTTGGGGCACAGGTGGACAGTAGTCTCTCCTTTGATAATCACATCGCCACAGTAGTCAGGAAATCCTTCTACTGTCACACCTCATCACAAAAGGTTTCTCATCCAGAAAAAAGAGGTCATTGTTCCCCCCTACTCATCACTCATTAGACCCATTATAGAGTACAACGCCCCTTTTGATATGTACCTCACAAGACATCTACAACAACTGTAAAGGCTGCAGAAACGCCTCACAAAGAGGATTACCGGCCTCAAACAGATGCCCTATGTAGACCGTCTCAAAAACTGCAGCTTTACTCCATCGCATATCGCCTACTCAAAGGCTATCTCTGCCTAACACACAAAGCTATGTCAAACCCAGAGCTTTTGGACATGCTCCACTTAAAGAAATCCCAATCCCTCCGAGCTACACGCTCTAGGGACCTAAACCTTGTTGCCACAATAAACAGAACATGCTGGAGGGATAGATTCCTGTCCCAGAGACTTCCCATACTCTGGAACAAACTACCTATCTATATCAAACAAAGCTCCTCATTAGCACTCTTCAAGAAAAATCTTGATGATTGGATGGGAGATAGGAAATTCACCCCAAGGATCACTTCTGGGGCTCTGCTCGACAGTGGCACAGGAAAATAATTTTCTTGGGTGGAGAAAGCCAGGGTACCTTTTGGCTAGGCGTATATAGTCCCTAGGGCCAATAGCCTAGTACCTACCTACTTATGAACCTATATGTTGTGACATCATGCAGTAATATGCATTCACAGAGAATGTCAACTCAGGTACTGCGAATGAGGGCCACTAATATCAGAGTGCACCACACAATCCTTTCAGAGTCACAGTGCAGATTACCACACATGAACAATGAATATACACATTTGAAGTCCCTGCTTGTAACAAGGACTGCATTCATACATGCTGCAAATTACTACCAGACTGTAATACATGGCCTGGCAGATGACCAAATGGTGGATATATTCATACACACACATATCCCATCTTGCTCAAGGACACGCCAAACGTTGCCTAGTACTCTGCTGTTGATATGGTTGCCTAACATACTTACTTAAACACATGCTTTCATTTGAGTATAGAGGGTATTCTCACTCTGCGTCTGGCTTTACCACAAAGCTGACACAGCCCACACAGTTACTCCTACAGCTTGTTGTCCTCTAAAGTCTTCACACTCTCTGCCTATGTCTACTACCTGCAGCAGAAGCTGCAGCCTGTAGCACACTCATCAGTATGTAAAGGTACCTTCTACAATAATGTAGTCTCCTCACCCCAGTAATG
This sequence comes from Protopterus annectens, assembly GCF_019279795.1. Lineage (NCBI taxonomy): Eukaryota > Metazoa > Chordata > Ceratodontiformes > Protopteridae > Protopterus > Protopterus annectens. The sequence continues at coordinate 41,256,206 of NC_056730.1, forward strand.
TCCAGCACAACATATCAGAAAGGGACCCTAATCTACATGAAGATCTTATATTTTCTGTAGTGGTTGCATGTCACTGGCTGATGATAATGCAAATCAGTTGTTTTGGCTACTGTTAGCATTTCAGAACCACAGATTGGTTTACTGGTAATCACCTGGTGCTAGGAAGCATGTTTAAAAAGCAAGCATTTGGCTATGGGGAACCTTCTGTATGAGACCTTCCTCACACAGAGCATGACATTGTGATAACTATACTGTTACCACATATCAACAGAGGAGTACTGTACTCCATCAGATATGAAAATGTTTCTGTATACAATAGGTTGCAGATGAGTGAATAGACATGGGGAATAGTGATTCCAGCATTAAGCCTGTCTTAGACCTGTGATAATGACATGACAAGTACAAGTATGACTCTGTCATTGTCCTTGTTGGAGTGAATGACTTGAGATGTACCTCCCTGGACTACATGAAAAGAGACATGAAAGAGCTCTCGGATCATGTGGCCCAGGCAGGTATGACCCTAGCCCTGAGTAGCATCCTGCCTTCGCCCAGAATGATACCACAGTATAAGGACAAAATGATTGACGTCAGCAATTGGCTAAGCTTCTGGTGTCATTTAAAGGGGATCCAGTATCTGTCTGCCTGGAAAGACATGATCGACAAACCACGATGCTTTGCCAGAGATGGTCTGCACCTTTCACCCCTGGGATTCAGGTTACTGGCTAAAGCTCTTGCCACCCCTGTAGTGTCTTTTTTAGGCAAGGTTCAAAGGACAAAACCACCACCGTAACAGATACAAGCATGCAAAGTCTGAAGGTAATGCTGCTCAATGCTAGAAGTCTAAACCTTAAAATGTACTCTCTCGAGGCACTCCTAAAAATGGAGAACATTGATATTTGTGCAGTAACTGAGACCTGGTTCAAGGCTCCAGAGAGCACCCCTGCAATACCAGGCTACAACTCTTACCACACTTTTCTGCCACAAAACCAAGACCGAAACACTAAAGGTGGAGGAGTGTCCATATTCACCAAGGATATTCACAACTCCAGGCTAGTTGTCCAACACAATGCATCTGAAATTCTCCACGTGCAACTAACACTAGGTAAGACTGCAATCCAAATTGTAGCTTGCTACAGATCCCCTACCATGGCCCAAGATTCTCACTACACCTTTCTAAACATACTGGAAAATATTAAGATACAACCAAACATCCTAATACTGGGTGATTTCAACTATCCTGCCATTAACTGGGAAAACTACTCGGGTGCCAACACCTTTTCTCAACGATTCTTGGACTTCATAAATTCCAACGCCCTGGATCAACTAATCCATTGTCCCATCAGGGGCTCCAATATCCTAGACCTGGTTATTACCAACATGGGAGATAGATGCTCCACAACAGTGGTCACCCCCTCATTGGTCAGGTCTGACCATAAGCAAATCACCCTAGACATCCACATCCCACCCCCCAGTAAGAAAACCTCCTTAAAAAACTTCTCCAAAGCCAACTTCATGCTACTGAAGTCAGAAGTGACAAACTTCATGACACCCATGCAGACGGGATCTGAAAGTTCGACTGCTGAGTCCTACACTAAGGTACTGTACGAGCACATCCACTCGTGCATGAATCGTGCCATCCCAAATAGAACCAAGATGCTCTCCTCCAAAAAAAAGGAAGCCAATCTGGTGGTCCCCTGCTATAAACAAACTATACAACAGAAGGAAGAAACTGTTGCAGAAAAGAGGAAAATCCCAGGATGCAAAAAACTCCCTCACCAGCCTCAGTAAGAAGCTGAGATCCCTCATAAAATCCTCAAAAGCTAGTTACGAAAATAAAATTGATAAAGATTCCAAAGCCAACCACAAGGCATTCTATAGTTATGTCAAGAATCTAAATGGCAATGCTCAGATCTGCTCTGAGCTACAACAGAATGGCATTAAATATACCGATCACAAGGATATTGCCAATATCCTGGCAGATCGATTTAGTGCCAACTTCACCCCCCTCTCACCCCCTAAAGGGCCCATCTCAGTACCAAAAGATTGCCAAATTCCGGTAATCATGGTGGCACAGGTAGAAACCGCACTCTCCAAAGCTAAGAATACAGCATCCATGGGACCAGATGGCATCCTGGGCAATGTACTACATGAATTACAAAATGAACTGGCACCTCACCTTAATGTCATGTTTAATCATAGCCTCACCTTAGGCTTTGTGCCCACTGCATGGCACACAGCTACAGTTAACACACTCCACAAGGGGGCATCCACCTTGGATCCCAGGAACTACCATCCCATCAGTCTGACAAGCCTGATCTGCAAAGGCATGGAACGCATTATCGTGGAACTTATAAATAAAGACATTGGCAACCTTCAAACACTGGACCCCACCCAGTTTAGGTTCGTGAAGGGCCGATCTTGTCTCCTGATTGACTTCTTCGAATCAGTCTCCAGAGCTGTGGATGATGGTAAGGTGGTCCACACAGCCTATCTGGACCTCGCCAAGGCCTTCTACACCATCCCCCATTCTGGAATCATAGATTAACTTACTAGGCTGGGCATAAATCCTTACGTCACTCGATAGGTTGCCAACTGGCTTACTGACAGAACCCAGACTGTAAAAGTAGCCGACTCCAAATCTAGCTCCAGACAAGTGACAAGTGGAGTACCTCAGGGTTCAGTCCTGGGACCACTCTTGCTTGGCATCTACTTCTCTAAAGTACAGGCCAACACTAAGGGACTCTGGCTAACAAAGTTCGCAGATGACTGCAAACTGGGAGCCATTATTGAATCCCCAAATGATGTGGATATTCTACAAAAGGGCCTTACAGAAACAGATGCCTGGTGCCAGAGCCATGAAGCTTAATGCCAAGAAATGCATAGTTATCCCCTTTGGAAAAAAACATGTACCCATGAATTACCACATAGGTGGCAGTACACCAAACATTGAAAGTGTGATGAGAGACTTAGGGACACAGGTGGACAGTGGTCTCACCTTCGATAACCACATCGCCACAACAGTCAGGAAATCCTTCTATGTGACACACCTCATCTCTAAGGGCTTTTCATCTAGAAAAAAGGAGGTCATTGTCCCACTGTACTCATCCCTCATTAGACCCATTATAGAGTATAATGCCCCATTTGCTATGTGCATCACAAGACATGCAACAGCTGGAAAGGCCACAGAAATACCTCACTAAAAGTATCACAGGCCTAACGCAGATGCCATATGCTAACCGTCTAAAAAAACTCCAGCTATACTCTGTGGCATATCATCTACTCAGAGGCGATTTCTGCACAACATACAAGGCCATTTCAAACCCTGAGCTGTTGGACATGCTACACTTAAAGAAATCCCAGTCCCTCAGAGCCACACACTCCAGGGATCTAAACCTTGTCATCACAATGAACAAAACATGCTGGAGGGATAGGATCTTGACCCAGAGACTCCCCATACTCTGGAATAGACTGCCCATACATGTTAAGCAGAGCACCTCCTTGGCCCTCTTCAAAAGGAACCTTGATGATTGGATGAGAGATATGAAATTCACCTTGGGGATCATGTCAGTCGCCCTGCTAGACAGAGGTCCAGGGAAGTAAATATTGTGGGAAGAAATATCCAGGGAATTGTTATGGCTAGGCTTGTATAGGCCCTAGGGCCGATAGCCTAGTATCAACCTATGAACCTATGTCAGTGACCTTCTGCTGTCTTACACCTACACAGGATGTACAAAATATCAAGGGTGCATTGTCTTTTGTCATTTTGGCACACTGGTCTTGTTGGACTATCCCTTTATAGTGGTTTTAATAGCACACTGCTATTTGTGTGGCATTGTTCATATAACATATTATTGAGGGGTTGCCCATGGGGACACACCACAGTAGATCTGAGTGTAGGGTGTATGATAATACAGCAGAAGTTGTCATGGCACACATAGGGAATACGTGACTATTGCTGCTATTTAAGTTGTATCCACACACTTTGTTTGCACACTGTGGAGTATATGTGTGAGCAAGCAGTGGTTAGTGGCAGCCATTTTGGCCTTGCTGTATCTGTACATAGTGTAAATCCACATATGTGATCCTGTCATGTGTTCCCCTTTTGTTGTCTTTCAGAAATTATGTACTGTAGATGCCATGCACCCTTCTTGGATGTGGAGAATGAAATTATACTGCAAGCACTAAGGCAACACCATCACATCCTACTATCCAGGGGAGACAAAGCAGAGAACAGTGGGCTGCACTGTGGGCAGACCTTGTCTGTGATGTGAATGGTATGGGTCAGCAGGGCAGGACATATGAGCAGGTTTGACACCGGGCAACCAACATGATAAATGCTGCACGACGAAGGGCAGCAGATGTAGCCAGAGATTGTGCTGTCACTGGTGGAGGGCCTGCAGTGGAACAACTACTCTTGGCCATTGAGAAATTCCTGGTGTACCTAGGCATACACAACAGCTCCTAGGCATCCATCACACCATATATCATGGAGGTAGGTGCCACAGATTCCACAGCTGAGGAGCATGCAGATAAGCTTATTGTGATCAGCATTGTAGTACAGTAGCAATCATTGTGTCAGTCTGTAGATACTTTTATGTGGTTATAAGGTCTTTGTTGTTTGAGAGGTGGTTAACCTCAGTTATACACTCATGTTCAGATTGTGATCAGTACAACAAGTAACACAGTAGCTACTGTAAAGGTGAGATATATGGACATATTACCTTGTGCTGCAACATGCAGTGGTATTGACATTACCTCATCCTCAAATTTTCACAGGTCCATCAGGTATTGCCCAAGGCTATGGTCCTGCTCCTGGTAAGCATGACACTTTTTTAAGGAACAATTATATTCTGGTATGGTTAAGAGCCAGAATAATGGCCTATGTAAACATAACTATGTGTGTAAATAGCAAAGGAGGTTTTTAAATTCCAGTCTGGGACAGGTACCTAAGGTTTCTAGAAGAGGGTAGTCACAAGAGTGTAGTTCAACCAACCTATACACTTTGGCAGTTACAGTTAAGAGCAGATAAGGCACCTGGTTTAAATGAGCAAGGAATCTAAAATGCCTTTTAAAATACAACAGGTTGAATGTAATTACATTAGGCAGTGATACGTGTATTTCCATATATTTGTTAAAAGAGTTGTACTGGGTTTTTATGTGTTGTTTTTTCAAGTATAGTGTCATATTGATTAAATAAAAGGTAAATATTACTGGTCATGTTTTACTTGATTTACTTCAAGTGATTCTTATAAAGGTCCTGAGTTGAATTTGTATTTTGTTCCAAGGAAATGTTTTGTGGACGAAAGCAGAGAAGAAAATTGTTTGACCACTAATCCAGTTGTGGGTCTTCGGTGTTATAAGTCTTGGAGGTTTTATATACACAACAGTACAGGTATTAATCTACTGCTTTTTTCTTTCTTATTGCAGGTGACAGTGGGGGTTGGTGTCTGCCCCCTACACAACCTGATGTCAGTGTCTCTTCATTCTCTGATGATGATGGCGGCCACAGTGAGGCACAGGTGGGGGTGTCAGGGGCTGAATCTGTCCCAGAGGTAGACATCCCTATTCTGTCCCCATTGTCATTGCACACAGTCTGTATGCCCACACATACCCTGCCCCTGGAGGCCACAGATATTAGACAGTCAGAGGGTGGGGACAATAAACAGGAAAGTGTGGCAACTATGGCTCCAGGGAGTGTAGACACTGGTCATAGCCAGAGAAATGGTGAGGCCCCACACAGGCAGATTGACAGGGGTTACTTGTAGGGGCCTGCTGTCCTTCCACCACCTGTTGCAGGTGTGACATCATAGGTCACTTGGCACATGTTTCAGGCCATCATGGAGGCACAGGCATGTTCTGAATGGAACAGCAGAAGTATGCTTAGGGTTATGGATGCAGCACAGTCTGACATCTATGACTGCCTCCACCGTACTGGGGACACCTGGATTGGTTCACTGATGCAGTGGACAGATGGTGGGCTGAGACAGTGTCTGTCCTGGACCATACATTGTCTGTGCTGGAATGTGTGGTTGGAGTGGAGTGCAGGAAATGTTGACATAGGTCAGCAACTCCATCTGCTGAGAGTCCACATGGCTGTGCACACTCACGATCCTGAAGTGGCAGTACATCCAGTGCTACATAGGGGAGTGTACTGTCCACACCATGACATGGCAGGTCATGGGCTCATGGTCCTGAGTGGTCCTGTGGGGGACATGGTCCCAGCAGACAGCAGTCACCATCAGGTACTAGCACCACTTTTGAGCTTGGGCATGAAGGCCCAGTGCAACTCCTGATAGAGCCAGTTTCCATGTTCGGGACTGGAGACAGTGAACTGTCAACTCTACCATGTATGGTCCAAAGCTGTCCAACATACACACATGTAGGGCTAGCACTGAGCTTGACTGTGTGTATACACACACACACACACACACACACACACACACACACACACACACACACTCACACACCACTGTCAAATGCAGGTCACCTACAGACAGACACATCATCTCTCCATGGTCCATCTTACATGCTGCCCGCCTGACTCACACACATTCTGTCTACTGTTTGGACCAGCCTAGACCTCTTGCACCCCCACAAAAAACCCTGTGAAAGTGATGATAGCTGTGCCACATCCCTGTCATCCTTGCCATCGATGCAGGGAAATGAAACTGTGTGTCTGATGCACAGGGTGACTATATTAGTTAACATGTACTTGTGTAATGCAGTGTTGGTTCACCATGCCACTTGAAGTGGCTACTGACAGATACTGTATGCTGGCATTTGTCATGAGAACACCACATATATTTGTGTACCTTATGTTCTATGATGTTGTATTGGCTGTATAGCATAGCAGATGGATGACTCACTATAAGGAAATTAACATAGTATGTGACATTAGTACTATATAAATGTGGGAAAGATTTGTTTATCAGGAACAGAACCCTGCCTAATGGCACACAGAGCACCTCAGTGTACCTCAGCACATGCCATCTGTCTGATTGGCTGGGTGACCATCATCTTAACACAGGGCATCTGCCTGTGTCCATCTTGGACTGGGGAATATGTGCTGATCCTGTAACTATGGGTATGATGATGTCTATGATTGTGAGGGCTGTATGGCCATTATTCTAGCTCAATTCAAACATCCTGTGGTTTCATAACATGATGTACAATGCTCTAACAGGCTTACACACAAACATGGCTACATTGAGGTTATCACCACTTCCAATCACTGTGTACAGGACACACCAAGGCATACATGTATTGCAAGTTGGCTGTACTTACCTATGTAATGGTACATACTACAGATCACAGTACGTGTTGCATGCAGTACACCTCATGTCTGCTAGTACTAACAGTTTAGGACATACTATGCTTGATGACATAAGCAGGCCTTGTTGTGGTCAGTCTTTTGGGGGGGCACATCACCCCCTACAAATAAAACACTGCAAAACCCTACCTATGTCTAGGTTACCAAGACTATGCCATATGGATATATATATATATACACACACACACACACGCACACAATAAGTGGGGTGGAGTGAGATTAGAGCCCCTGTCTATCTAGTCTTATATACTTTAGATCACAGTACTTATCACATGCACCACAGCTTACTTCTAATACTAAACTGTCAGCTAGTAGTCTTAAGGTGGCTGACATCATCAGGCCTTGTAGAAGAGGGCAGTTTGGAAGCCAGCAGCAAGTTACAGACCCAAAAAGTACATAATCATTGCAAGTAGATAGCCCATGAGAGCATGCTTGTTGTTTTGCAGGGGAATACACACACATATCCTAAGTGGGCTGGAGTGAGATTAAAACCCCTACCTATCTAGTCTTATACACTACAGATCACAGTATTTATTGCATGCACCAGGGCTTATGTTTAATACTACACTGTCAGCTGGCAGTCTTAAAGGGGCTGACATACCCAGGCCTTGTAGAAGGGGACAATTTGGAAGCCAGCAGGAAATTACAAGCCCAAAATGTGCATAACAATTGCAGGTGGCTAGCCCATGAGGGCATATCAGTTGTTTTGCAGGGGAATACATATGCACACACTCACTCTCTCTCACACACACACACACACACACGCACATAGGCACAAAGTAAGTTGGAGTAAAATTAGAACCTCTACCTATCTAGTCTTGTACACTACAGATCATAGTACTTGTTATACATGCTACAGATTAAGCCTGTTGTATATGTGATTGCAGGTACAGTACTTGTACATTACGCAAACTATGCTTGTGTTGAACAGCATCTGTGGCCTGCAGAGTGATATTGCTTTGTACTGTTATCTACATCCAGTATCCTAGTAGTGAGATAACTGTTTTTATCCTAGCTATGTGTGTATGGCCATATGTGGCTGCTTGCAATTACATAGGCGAACCTGTGGGCAGGGACAATGTGCCCTGTCCATACATGCGTAGACAACATTATACATTACAATACCTGTTCACCTGTGTCTGTCTACATGGTGACATCCAGCAGGCACAGGGGTCTGTAGGTAATTGGATTATGTACTGTTGCACCCTTAGTTTGGATCCTTTGAGCAACAGTATGGCTATGTGCCAGATTGTAGGGTGTATGCTGGATCAATCTACTTGCCTCATTTGCATGAGATTCACTTGCTTATGAGGTGATTTGCTTGCCAACAAACTTCCCGTGTTGGCGCGGGCATGTGCACCGCCCAGCAGTGCTTACTGGATCGCAAACCTGCTTTCATGTAAGCAGCATGGCACATTGTCTACATGGTAAAAAAGACCGCGTAGGCTTTATTAAATTCCCCCCATTTTCACTGTACACTCCCAACTGTATCATATAGTTATGTGACTGGTGCTGCTACTACAACCATCTTCCATTGACATAGCCTCCTCTGTTGTACATTAGGTAGTTTCACCTGTCTTCTTTCCCTGTGTTCATTCCTACAATTCATGTGTATGTCCCTATTTAATACACACACTTCCCCTGAGTGTTCATTTTACATGGCAGTCCATGTCCCATTACAAATCATTTATACATGGCTTCAGTACATAGTGCCAGGAATGGGATATCACAATACTGTCCTGTACTGTGTTTGGACCATATATTTCACATTCATACCTCTTACCTGTCCAGATATTCCCAGGATGTTCAGATGTTTTCCTTATCTAATTGTGGATTTGTGCCATATTACTGTGATGAACTCAGGACTGATGTGAGTCAGTATTACATACATTTGAGTCCATACCTCTCAACTGTCATGATTTGTGCAGAATGTCCACTTTTTGTAACATATTTTTGATATTTTCCTCATAACATGTCATTGCTGATTGAAGTCAGAAACCAATGGCAGACATTTGAGTTTCAAATTTCATGCTGTTCAGAAAGTTCATAGTACTCTAAACCTATTATTCCCTTCAACTTTCTAAGTTTGGAAGACCAATAATAAAATTCTGTCCCTAGTTTTGGGCCTTTATCTCCCCATTATTTATGGGTTTGTCCAGATTTCTTGCTCTAAGAGGTTGAGAGAGTTTCATTCTAACACATTTCTATGCAACATCTATGTCAAATATGTCCCTTTTTCTGTTTATTTGTCCCCTCATTATGTTGGGCTTTGTGCAGATGTGTTGCACTAACAGACTGACAGCTCTCTGTGAAGCCTTGGTGATCATTGTGGCATTCTGCACAAATTTGAGGACTGTAGGTGCTCTGATTTACACAGAATTGATATCTGCATTTGCTTATATGGTTTCCTGGCATGCAACACTGTTGTCTCCATGAAACCTTGCTTAGACATGCCATGCAGAATTAATATGCATTGTACATTGCCGCTCGCTGTGTGCCACCATGTACCACTGTGCAAACATATAAACTCCATGTAGGCTTCACATGGAGCCTACACAGACTTTATTGAATCCCAGAGAAACACTATTTCTATATCAATCCATGTATATATACATATATATATATATATATATATATATATATATATATATATATAGAGAGAGAGAGAGAGTGAGAGAGAGTGAAAAAAAGATATATAAGCAATGTACTGACTGAAAAATTGTAGACACTCTATGTCAACAACTTCAAATTCACATCCCTAAATCTGGACAACAAAAATGCACTTTAATCTCATCATGAACTGAGACTTCTTTAGTCACTTCTGAAAGTGCTAAGGTTGATTAATAAAGTTTTCTTATTTTTATTTGCATTAACTGGTTCCTGTGTTTTGCTCATGCTACTTGTGTCTGGCAAAGTTTAGCTTTGGTTCAGCATGTGTATACTGAAGATGGTATAAGTTTAGTTTCTCAGAAAATGCCAAAAGGTGCTGACTAAAGGTATGGGGATGCTAGCTTTGGCTGGTGTATGGACAGAGAGTTAGGGATAGCAGAAATCAATATACATTCTGTAGACATGACAAAAAAACAAGCAAAAGGATTAGATAGAATTCTCATGGACACAGTTTTGAGTGTGGAATTGATAAAGGCACAAATCAGAGTCATGTCAGTGCCAGCCCATGCCGCAATAGATATAGACTGGAAGGTGAATGGTGAAGGGATAAGAATGTAGAAATGGAACTAAGAGAAGTAGAGGAGGTATGAGGAGATGCAGGATATGGTGAAATACGATTATATATTCTGTGTCAGATGATCAAAAATAAATAGCAAAGAATCTGATGTAGTCATGGCAATTTGGAGGGGTGGGTTATAAGTGAATCAAGGAGATAAAATATATTTTGAAGTGATGCTCTAAAGTTCTAAAAACTGAATGAGAAAGTCTGTTATTAGGATTGCTGAAAGAACAAGGGAAGATGGGTTTTAACATGACAGAGGAAACTGAAAATCTGATAGGCTGCTTGAAAAGAGTAAAATAATTACAAGTGGAAGCAGGGAGAGAGCAGAAAGGAGCGGGATAGTGTTGTAAGGCTGATACTGAATTGAAATTGCTGGCTTGGAGATTGATAGAAAGATGAGAGAAGGGTTGGATATATGAAATACAAATAACGAGTGGAACAGACATGAAGATTAAGGAGATAAGAGTAGTTTTCAAGGAATTTTCTGAAATGTTATATGGAAAGCAGAAGAAGCGAGGAGAGGAAAATGTGATTTGGAGATGGCTCAACCTGAGTAATGATTAATGAGGAATGAGGGGCCAGTAAGTAATGGAAAGGTGTTTGTAGTTATTAGGCCTATGAAAGGTGAGAAGTCCTGATGGTTTCCCCATTTTTTATAAAATGGTAAAGTTACAAGTAATTTAACATATGGCAACCCTCTATAATGATATCATACTTGAGAAGTACCTACCAGTGTCAATGACTGAGTCACTGACTGTGGTTATCCCCAAAAGTAAAGGATATCTAAATCATCCAGAAAATGTTCAGCCTGTATCACTGTGTATAGCAGATGCAGCTGCTAAGGTATAAGCAAAACTTTTAGTAGTCGATATAGAGAATTATTGTTCATTTAATATGTATTTATATTCTTATAAATTTCATGTCTTTCCAAATTTCTTGACAACCAAGTAGCACAGACAAAACTGTTTAGCCTCATGTAAAAGCTGTCATCTGGATGAACAAAATGCTACTGGCAGTTATGTGTGTAACTTGAGCAGTTGCTGAGATATTGTAAATGGTTTACAAAATATTACAAAATGAATAGTTGCTATGTTTACTGTGACTCATAAAATCTAGTTTAATGCCCAAAACCTAAAGAATATTACCACTATAAAAATAGTTTGTGTTGAAAAGTTTGCCATTTATACTACTTTAGTAACCCTTCTGGTTCCAGAGATATGAAGATTTGTTTGAAATGTGAGGACATCATTAGATTCTATCAAGAAGTTTAGGCTTCGCCCATTAGAAGTTACAGTGCAGACCTCCAGAGTTCCATTGGAGGGAATAAGTTAGACAAATAGCATTAGAAAATTTTTGGACAGCCATTAAAGAAATCTTACATCCTGGCCAAAAAGTCAAACAAAACCCCTCTTCCGATAACTCACCATTCAAAACTGCAATACAGTTCATCTCTTATTTTATACATAGTATTGCATCTCCAACCAATGATTCCTCAGCATCTAATCCCAAACCTGCCCAACAGCCACATATCACCACATCCACTTTCACTTTCAAACCTGCGCCTATATCTTATATAAAACTACTCTTAAAGAAACTTAAACTGTGCTCTTCTCATTCAGCTGATGATCTTCCAAGCAAGTACCTTAAAATAGCAGCCAGTAGCATTGCATTATACATATGTCAATCCAGAAATCTCACATTCCCTGTCTCTGGAAAAAGTCACACAGTATCCCTCTACACAAAAAAGGAAATTCAACAGACATTAATAACTTTAGACCTACAGCAATCTTATCTCCCCTCACCAACATACTTGAAAAATGTACTCAAAAACAATTGCTAAACTATCTCCTGCAGGAAGAACCCTTATCCCCTACACAACATGGCTTCCATCCTTCCCAGCATTGTCCTTCTTACCTATATAGATACTGTCAATACAGCTATAGATAACAGCAGACTGGTCTCTTCCTTATTTCTAGACTTGTCTAAAGCCTTTGACACAGTTTGTCACAACAAACTTCTACTTCAAATGTCCCCACTAGGTCTTTCCCAGCCCATCCTTCTGTGATTCAAGAGCTACCTGTCCAATAGGTATCTGTGATGTCCCCTACTATCCTGGGGTCAGTAACTAAGGAACTTCAATCCTCACTTCTGACTCCAGTGTGAGACCATCATTGAAACAGGAGTAATATTTCACAATTTTCTCCTAGGAGCACAACAGGAAAACACTCTATACCCTGGGATTGGACTGAATGCTTCTGTCCACCCCAAATATAACTCCTTATTACTCATGTCAGAGCAATGTGTCCTAGTTTAAGACTTCTGATACACTCACACTTAAATAAATTAAATCTCACACATCCAAACACTCCTAGGAAAGCCTGACACAGATTTCCAGCTGTGTCCCTTCCCCAAAATAATACGGCAACAGTCTGCCACCAATCAGAGTGTCTACGTGGCCTTTTAAAGGGGTGTCCAGTTATTAAAATTAGTTATTAAAACAAATGGCAGCATATGACCTAAAGCAGTCAGGCTGTCTGAGTGACCTGGGAATTATCAAGCAGGCTTACGCACTCTCAAATCACTAAAGAATACACTGATTGACCAGCCACAATGTAAGATAATAAAAAAAATTAATAATAAGCAAAATGATTAAAAATAATTTAAAAAGTTGCTTCCTGTCTTTCAGTTTCTGAAAGTAAACACAGAGCAACTGGAAACATTCCAGTCTCATCATCTGTAGATCAGTTTACTTTGACACAGCCTGCATTTAGAAACTCCTTCACAAACATGCACAGTTAGACATGTAAAAGAGCACTGTTTAACGTTTTATACATCCTGCACAAAGAGAGTATTAATCAACATACAAGAACTTATTTACAATAACATAGCTAGTCATGCTGGCATATATTACACAGATCAGTTTGAAATTATGTACACAACTTCAGGCAGACATGCTAGTACAGATGACCGTGTCTATTTTTTTCACAGTATCAGTCAGTAAAATGGCACTCCATGCTCTCTCCTTACCTTACAGTCACCACCAGTGTACCACAAGCCTTTAACCTTGGTCTCCTATTATTTAATATTTTCACCAACACCCTCTATACATCCACACAACAGGCCACTCTAATACAATGCATAGGCAATTTCACTCCCATTTGCACATCAGACAATATGGTATAACTAAAAAATTACTCAGGAAGATGAAACGTTTTATAACTCACAACTCATTCTCAACCCAAAAAAGACCAAACTACTACTCCCCCCCAAAATCCCTCTCTCATGAAAAAGCAACATTTAAAGTCCTCTCTCTTGATAATGCAACCACTGAAGTTACTTCTTATAGCAAATTATTAAGGATGATACTCGATAATCTTCCATTTGACCAGCATATACAAAATTGCATAAGAAAAACTCATCAAGAACTAGGGATGCTTTACAGGGCCAAAAATGTCCTCACTGACACAGCTAAAGCCTAAATTAAATAGCAAAATAGTTCTATACATGTGTATGTTGGACAGCTGTGGACTGTACATGGTAGAATGGACAGTTCACCGTCTTCGGCAATGATCATGGGAACTGGCTCTGCCAGGAGTAGCACTGGCACCATATGCCCAAAGTCAGATCCAGTGCTAGTACCTGATGGTGACTGCTTTCTGCTGGGGTCGTGTCTCACACAGGACCTCCCAGGGCAACATGCCCATGGCCTGCCACATCATGGTGTGGACAGCACACTTCCCTCTGTAGCACTGGAGGCACTGCCACTATGGAAGCATGATTGTGCATGGCCACGTGGACACTTAGCAGATGGTGTTGCTGACCCGTGTCCATGTGTATGATGCCCAACTCCAACCAGATGTTCCTGCACAGAAAATTTGCAGTCCAAGACAGACACTGTCTTAGCCCACCATCTGTCCACTGTATCAGTGAACTGACCCAGGGTGTACCCAATGTGGTGGAGGCAGTCACGGATGTCAGACTGTGCTGTGTCCATAACCCTAAGCGTCCATCTGGTATTGCATTCAGAACATGCTTATGCCTCCATGATGGCCTGAAACATGCACCGAGTGACCTGTGATGTGATACCTGTAACAGGTGGTGGATGGAGAGCAGTCAATCCACCTGTGTGGGACCTCACCATGTCTCTGGCTATGGCCAGTGTCTACTCACTGACGCCATAGTTACCACACTGTTCAATGTCGCCACCCTGTGACTGTACAATATCTGTGGCCTCTGGGGAGTGGGTATGTGTGGGTATACTAACTGTATGCTGTGACAATGGAGGCAGAAGAGGGATGTCAACCTCTGGGACAGATTCAGCCCCCAACAACCCCACCTGTGCCTCACTATGGCCACCATCATCATCAGAGTCTGATGAGGCACTGACTTCAAGTTGTGAGGGGAACAGACTCCAAACCCCCGGTCACCGTGAAACTAAGACAAAAGCAGTACATTACTACTTGCACTTTTATGTAAGGTAATCCACACAGAATCATACAAATAAAGATCCACAACTGCATTTCTGGTCTCACATCTTCTCATCTCCACTCCCATGTATAACAGACAACCTCACAACAACATACATGGACAAGTCAAGCCCTTTATAACATGCACTTCAGCCACATCCAGTTAAAGTTGCCAGTACAATCTGTCTGTAAGGTATGTCATATGACACTATATGTGATAGAACTATACATAAAACCCAGTATACCTGTCTTGAGAATGATATGCCAGTACTAGTGTCACTGCCTCAGGTATGTACCATCTCCCTTTTGTGTTTGAACAGGCCTCTTGGAGTAATTGCCCTATGTATATCAGGCTATGTAGCCACTCATAACTATGAGTAAAAATGTGTTGATGGTCCTTCAAATACACATCTGTGATTACCTAGTCTATAAACTGTAGTTAACTGTTCCAGAATAGAACATAGAAATATGCTACTCTGGCTAAACACAACATTTGAACATTTGTACATAGAGCAATATGGCAGTCCTTAATTTTTATAGGGTATATATGACTGTAAAAAACAGTATCACACTTCCCAGGTACAGGACCATGAACTTGGGCCACACATGACAGACCTATGAATAGGTGAGGGAGAGGTATTGTTAGCACCACCAAATGTTGTAGCATTACAAGGTAATATGTACATTTATCCACATGTACAGTTGCTACTGTGATACTAGCTGTATTGCTGATATTCTGAGTATGTATACACAACTGAGTGTAAACTACAACACCCTGCCCATGCAGATAGTCCTGCCACCCATGTACAGGAATGTACAGCCTGCCACAATGACTGAGACAGTATTACATTGGTAAATACATTATGCTTAACTGGACACTCCTCTGCTGTGGACACTGTGGCACCCACCTCCACAATGTATGGTGTGATGGATGTCTGTGGCTGAGAGTGGTTGTTCTGTTGCTGGCCCTCCACCAGTGGTGGCATGATCCCTGGCAACAACAGCTGCCCTTCATCATGCAGCATTCAGCATGTTTGTGGCCTGGTGTCGGACCTGCTCATAGGTACTGTCTTGCTGGCCAATCTGACTGACATCACACACAAGTTCTGCCCACAATGCTGCCCACTCTTCCTGATTATGCCTTCTCCTAGACAGCAAGATCTGATGGTTCTGTTTCAGTCCATCCGTTATTATGTCATTCTTTGCATCTGAGAAGGGAGCATGTCTTCTTTGGTACATGGTTCCTGAAAGACAACAGAAGGGAAACACATTACATGACCAGATACATGGACGTCCACTATGAACAGATCTAGCACACCCATAAGGGCCTGCACTATCCACTGCTCCCTCGCATGTCATATCCCACAGTCTGGCAACACACTACCTGTGTGGATACCAACAAGACAGTAGCAACACGGGGTATGTCCATGTGTGCCGTGACAGATTCTGCTGTATGTTCCTACCTCTGCACTGCAGTTTACTGTCGTGTGTCCCCATGGGAAAACACCCACTAATATGTCATACAGCCACTGTTGGACAAATAGCAGTGTGCTATTACAACTATATGGGAACAGTCCAGCAACACCAGTGTGCCACAATGACATTAGCCAATGCAAACCTGCTGTAGTATATGTTCCCTCTAGGCATCACACCTCTCAACTATACAGATGCTTGCCTCATACTTTTGGTCACTTCCATACAACATTGTGCATTTCTGACAAAATATTGGCCAATCATTGATGGTTGATGTCAGAAAAGAAAGACAGACATCTGAGTCTAAGACATCATACCCTTCAGAACACAGTTATGCTACTGTGATACAGTGGATATAAAAAGTGTACACACCCCTGTTAAAATGTCAGGTTTTTGTGATATAAAAAAAAAGACCACAATAAATAATTTCAAAACTTTTCCCACCTTTAATGTGACCTATAACCTGCACAATTCAATTGAAAAAGAAACAAATATGTTAGGGGAAAAATATTAAAAATAAAAAACGTACAATAAGCTGGTTGCATAAGTATTCACACCCTTAAACTAATACTTCATTGAAGCATCCTTTGATTTAATTACAGCATTCAGTCTTCTTGGGTACACACCTGCCATCAATTAAAGAGACTCTGATTAACCCCAAATAAAGTTCAGCTGTCATAGTAGGATTTTCCTGACATTTACTCAGTTGCCTGCTACAGCAAAAGTCATGGTTCACAGTGAGCTTACAAAGCATCAAAGGGATCTCATTGTTGAAAGGTATCATTCAGAAGAAGGGTACAAAAAAATTCCTCAGCATTGGATATACCATGGAACCCACTGAAGACCGTCATCAAAAAGTGGGGAAAATATGGGACAACAGTGACATTGCAAAGAACTGGACATCCCTCCAAAATTGATGAAAAGACAAGATGAAAACTGGTCAGGGAGGCTGCCAAGAGGCCTACAGCAACACTGAAGCAGCTGCAGGAATTTCTGGCAAGTACTGGTTGTGTATTACATGTGACAACAATCTGTCATATTCTCCATATGTCTGGACTATAGGGTATGGTTGTAAGATGGAAGTCTTTTTTACACAGAAAAACATCCAGGCCTGACTAAAATTTGCAAAACAATACACCAAATCTCCCAAAAGCATGTGGGAAAATTTGTTATGGTAAAGAACCGTAGGTAATTAATAAACCATAAAAAATCACGGTAGTCCATGTTGTAATAAAGGCTGTCTTCCTAAATCCAAAAAGGTTCACCACCACCACTTCCAAACGTCAGAAAAGTATCACAAAACTCTTTTATTAAACAAATACATGTAGGTTTAGCGCTTTCATCTCCACACTGGAGACCTCATCAGAACCATGTATCAAACTCATAGCAAACCTTATATACATATGAAATTTAAATAAACCAATCAATACAAACAAACAATCGATAAAACAATTATGCAGTATACGTCTGTATGCATGGGGAATAGCTGATCATATAAAGTTAAGTAAATAAACATCCAATTGTACTCGTATGGATGAAACATGTGTTATAACATTAAAACTGTTACATTCACACACTGTGTAAAATTTCATACTAAAATGTTGTGTATATTAGACTATTTTATCTTTCCCTATTAAAAATGCTTTAAATATTTTATATATATTTTTGTTATGTAAATATAGTTTTAAATCTTTAAAAAACATCTTTACATGCCCATCATAAATATAATAAAATAGATGTAAATCTACATAAATTATAATTATGAATGTATAAATTGTATAATATGAAAATATATATGAAATATAAAAATATAAAGGAAATATATATAATGTAAAAATATAAAAGAAGTGTTGAATATATAATTTAATATAAAAATATAAAAGAAGTGTTGAATATGTAATTTTAATAAACAAATACATATAGGTTATGAGAATTAGTCACTTAAGACAAATTTAATGAATAATACTGATAAAATGTGTTATATGTTGTTATATATTTTTTATGTATATTTTTTGGGGTCATTAGATAATAATTTCAGGGCTGGCACAATGGATATATGGTCATTCAGGCCCTTGCCACTAACGGCATCAAGCCTGAGTTGCCATATCATCTCTCTATAAGCTAATTTTGTTTCCCAGTCACCCCCTCTATCCAACTGGTCCACAACCTCAACTACCCAAAATTTAAAATTGGCCTTGTCACATGTTAAGGAATTCCTGTATAGTGCATTATTTTCATTTTTACGACTTATGTCTCTCATGTGCTCATATATCCTTTTTCTCAAGTGACGTTCTGTTTTGCCAATATAAAAACTCCAACAAAATTTACAATATACTAAATAAATCAACCCCTTAATATAACAACTGCTATACTTCTTAGACTTCAATGTAATGTTTAAACTAGGTAGTGTAACTGTTTTCTCCCCGGCTATAAATGGACATTGGGAGCATCTACCACATTTAAAAGTACCTATTTTACTTAAAACTGTTTCTCCTTGATTTATGTATTTCTTTTTTTCTAGGATATTTTTTATATTATAGCCTCTCCTGCAACTATAAGTTAGTTTACTTTAAAAAAATGTAGTTCTTGTAGACACTGTTTTAAATAAATCCCATGTCTCATTGATAACATTTCTGTAACCACCCTATATTCTGGAAATATGTAAGAGTCAAATAAGGTATACCATTCTTATTGTTCTGCAATACTTTTTCAGTTCTTTCCATAGTTCTATCATTCGTATAATTTAATAAAGGTATATATTTGTCATCCCATCTCTTGACTACATATTCTTTAATAGGCTGTGTAATTTCCACAGGATAATCTCTTTGGTGGAAAATATTCTGTACTTTATCTATTTCTATAAAAAATTCATCCCTGTCTGAAGTCATATGGGCCACCCTAATCATCTGTCCCTTAATTATATTCCTCTTAAGGTGGTCAGGGTGGTCACTATTAAAATGAAAATATGTGTTAGAAAAATGTTCTTTTCTGTAGATATTTGACTTGTACGTATTGGCGCGATAGTCCTTACGTAACTTAACATCAAGGTAGTGAATTTCATGTGAATCTATATGATGGGTAAATCTTAAAAAGGTAGTACTCTGATTAATATAAGAAATAAAACTACCTATAACTTCATTAGGGCCATCCCACAGAATAAATATATTGTCCAGGAACCAATAGTAGCT
The DNA here is from genome assembly GCF_019279795.1 of Protopterus annectens. Lineage (NCBI taxonomy): Eukaryota > Metazoa > Chordata > Ceratodontiformes > Protopteridae > Protopterus > Protopterus annectens. Next base: position 41,275,895 of record NC_056730.1, read on the forward strand.
TTTAATGTAAGTAGAAAATTCAGTACCAAAAACATGTTGTCTTTCCCAATATAACATTACTATATTGGCATAAGTGGGGGCACATGCTGCCCCCATAGCCACTCCTTCTTTTTGGTGGTAAAAATCACCTTGAAAGAAAATAAAATTGTTTTTGAGTACCAACTCCATACATTCTAAGACTAGCTTAAGTTCATTAGAGGTTAATAGGTTCATTTCTATTAAAATATTTTCAAACCAGTCCATCTCTGTGTTATGTGGTATGACCGAAAATAAATCTTTAACATCTATAGTAATGAATTTCATGTCCTCACTATAAGGGTCCTTGCTAAATTTCTGCAGAAAGTCCCATGAATCCACCAAAATATGAGGATATTTCCTATGGTACTTCTTAAGTTTGGTATCTATATATATATAGCCAAGGGTTGGGTTTTTGAACCTTGTGATGAGACTATTGGTCTCATTGGGGGGTTGTAAATATTTGTGTGGGTCTTCGGTATGCCAAAAATGGTAGGGATGACTGGTTTGGTGACTTTCAAAAAATTCGATAAATCAGTATCTATAAGCCCTTGAAATAAATTGTCTTCTATAATATAATCTATTTTGCAATACGAAATATTAATTTCATTTTTAGAGACCGAATTGTAGCACTTATCATTATTTAATATCTCAAACATTCTGTTTTCGTAATCCTGCCTGTCCATGAGGACAATTCCACCACCCTTATCCGGTTTCATTACCCGGATATTCCTATTTTCACTAAGCTCACGTAAAAGCTTATTTTCTTCTTTGGTTAAATTACTACTATTCGTATTTGCATTCTGCTTAAATTCCCTTCTAATTCTGTTGTTAAGTAGGTTTTCAAGACTGTAAATATCTTGGTGAAGAGGAGGGTTGTAAATACTATGTCTACTTAGTTCATCCCTCTTGTGGTGAGACTTGTCCTCACCAAACATCTGCATCAAATTTAACTTCCTAGTAAAAAGCCTGATATCCAACAAAATACTATCTATACTAGGTTTAGTAGCAGGTACAAAAGTAAATCCTTTTGTAAACAACTTAAAATGAACATCCTCAATTTTCAAATCTGTATAATTGAAAATAAAAAAAATGATTACATGAATACACAGATAGGGGTTTGTATATGGATGTAACATCTCCACATTCACCTATATTAAATTGTTCTATCTGTATGTTGTTCTTCTGTAATGGTTGTAGTTGTTGGTCCCTGTACCTTGGGCATAAGATGGTTGTACCCGGTTTTTTAACCTTTCGGACCTCCTCGGTCCCTCCCCCCCCTAAAGGGGTCCCTTCATTACAGTTTAAATCATCATCACATACATTATATTCTTGTTCATACAAATTCACCTCGTGTTCCCTATTAGCATTCCTCTTCTTGTTCCTATAGTTGTCTTGAGACTGTAAGTCTGAATCATAGTTTTGTTTCTCATAACCTCTATTACTTCCTTTAACAAATCTTTTATCACAATTATATGCTAGACCAAATCTATATTCATTAATATCCCTATCCAATTTCGATAACTTCCTATTGTAACTACGTGTAATAGTATAATCAACATCTTGCAAAGATCTTAAATACATGTTTTTGTATTCTTGTACAGAAAACAGTAAATCATCGTTAATTTCTTTGTACAGTTTGTCAATGTCCTTCTTTTCAATTTCCATTCTTTGTTCATTATGCTTAATTAACACCCTTAGTATGGCCAGTCCACAGTCATTAAAAATGTCACATATGTTTTTAAAAAATTCAGTATCAGTAACACCATTAATATTATTAGGAAACTTGTTAATTCTCAACCCTTTCGGTACAATTTTGTCATGCAGACATCTGTTTAAATACCAGTTTTCTAAAGATAAAGATTTGTACCTGATTAAAAGGGTTTTTAACGCCTTACACTTCTCCTTGTAACCTAAACCATCGCTCCTATTGTCCTCCCGGCGTCTACTGTTGTTGGTGAAGGATGAATTCAACCAACTATTAAAATCCATATCCTGGTATTTGTGGAAATAGTCTTTAGAACCAACTCCCTCTGCTGATTCTTGGTTTCTTCGACTAGAAACCTTAGTACGAATGCCCTGGCAATTAAAACGCACCTCAGTGTCTTTCGACTCCATTCTCCTGTTCGTAGTGCCTGTATCTGTCTCAGTATCTGATATCACTTCCGTTTCCCCACTTGCCGATGGACTGCTCTGTGCACAAGGTATTTCTTCCCCTGAACTGCACACTGGGGAGAAATCTGTTTGCGAGTGGTTTCGGATAACTTTAATCAGTTCTGCCAACAAACTGCTGCTATCCATGGTATAATACCACAAGGTGGGTGAACCCAATATACAATAAATAAAAGCCGGAGACTCCTCGAACCCGGACTACCGAAAAATAAAACAAAGAACCGTAGGTAATTAATAAACCATAAAAAAATCACGGTAGTCCACATTGCAATAAAGGCTGTCTTCCTAAATCCAAAAAGGTTCACCACCACCACTTCCAAATGTCAGAAAAGTATCACAAAACTCTTTTATTAAACAAATACATATAGGTTTAGCGCTTTCATCTCCACACTGGAGACCTCATCAGAACCATGTATCAAACTCATAGAAAACCTTATATACATATGAAATTTAAATGAACCAATCAATACAAACAATTAATCGATAAAATTTCATACTAAAATGACTAAATCTCATAACCTATATGTATTTGTTTGTTAAAATGATGTATTCAACACTTCTTTTATATTTTTATATTAAATTATATATTCAACACTTCTTTTATATTTTTACATTATATTATATATATTTCCTTTATATTTTTATATTTCATATATATTTTCATATTATACAATTTATACATTCATAATTATAATTTATTATTTATGTAGATTTACATCTATTTTATTATATTTATGATGGGCATGTAAAGATATTTTTAAAGATTTAAAACTATATTTACATAACAAAAATATATATAAAATATTTAAAGCATTTTTAATAGGGAAAGATAAAATAGTCTAATATACACATTTTAGTATGAAATTTTACACAGTGTGTGAATGTAACAGTTTTAATGTTATAACACATGTTTTATCCATACGAGTACAGTTGGATGTTTATTTACTTAACTTTATATGGTCAGCTATTCCCCATGCATACAGACGTATACTGCATAATTGTTTTATCGATTAATTGTTTGTTTGTATTGATTGGTTCATTTAAATTTCATATGTATATAAGGTTTGCTATGAGTTTGATACATGGTTCTGATGTGAAGATGAAAGCGCTAAACCTATATGTATTTGTTTAATAAAAGAGTTTTGTGATACTTTTCTGATGTTTGGAAGTGGTGGTGGTGAACCTTTTTGGATTTAGGAAGACAGCCTTTATTGCAACGTGGACTACCGTGATTTTTTAAAATTTGTTATGGTCTTAATAAACCAAGGTTGAACTTTCTGGCCACAATTCCAAAAGGTACGTTTGGTGCAAAAACAACACTTTGCATAACCAAAAGAACACCATCCCCACAGTGAAGCATGGTGGTAGCAGTATCATGCTTTGGGGTTGGTTTTCTTCAGCTGGAACTGAGACTTTAGTCAAGGTGGAGGGAATTATGAACAGTTCCAAATACCGGTCACTTTTGGCCCAAAACCTTCAGGAATCTGCTAGAAAGCTGAAGATGAAGAGGAGTTTTACCTTTCAACATGACAATGACCCCAAGCATACATCCAAATCAACAAAAGAATGGCTTTACCAAAAGAAAATTAAAGTTTTGGAATGGCCCAGCCAGAGCCCAGACCTAAATCCAATAGAAAATCTGTGTGGTAACCTGAAGAGGGCTGTGCACACGAGATGCTTTAACAATCTGACAGATGTGGAGTGCTTTTGCAAGGAAGAGTGGGAAAATATTGCCAAGTCAAGATATGTCATACTGATAGACTCCTGCCCAAGAAGAATGAATTTTGTAATTAAATCAAAAAGTGCTTCAAAAAAAGTATTAGTTTAAGGGTACGCACACACACGCACAACAAAGTATTAGTTTAAGGGTGTGCACACTTATGCAACCAGCTTATTCTACGTTTTTTATTTTTTATATTTTTCCCCCTAACAGATTTGTTTGTTTTTCAGCTGAACTGTACAGGTTAAAGGTCACATTAAAGGTGGGAAAAGTTTTTAAATGATTTATTGTGGTCTCATTTTTTTATATCACAAAAACCTGGCATTTTAACAGGGATGTGTACACTTTTTATATCTACTGTATCTGCTATTCTACTCACTTTCTTAATTTGTATGAGAAATAGTTATTGTGTCCCTAATTTTGGGCCTTTGTCCCTCCTTTAATTATGGCTTTGTTCAGATATCTTTCTGTAACTAACAAGTTGATAGCTATGTTTGGCATAGCTCTCAACCAGACAGGGAACAACGTAAACAGGATCATAGACTTAGCCAGAGTACATTAGGGACACATTTAATATGTTAGAACTATTTATGTGAGAAGATGACAGAATGAGAGGTGGTGAATTAGTGTACATCATCTGACATTACAAGAGTATACACCCTTACTTACTGCCACTATGTTTTACGTGTAATTCACTAGCTTCCCTACAACAGCCAGCCATTGTAGGAGGGAATAAGGGGGACAGAGCTAAGATGTGAGTGGAAATCAGGGACATTTGAGAGGCATGCCTGTAGGTGTAGGACAGCTGAGTATCAATGACATGTTATTACCATAGATCTAAAACAGGCTTACTGATGTGATTCCTATTCCCCATACCTCCATCCTCCCAACTGCATCCTGTTATATGGAGAAATCAATTACACACCTAGTTGAGAGCATGGCTCCTTTGTTGAACTTTGCTACTGGTAATCTTTTGAAAATACATTCTCTGTGTAAGGTAAGTCACATACAGACTTGTTCCCCATAACCAGCTGGTTGCATTTTAAGGTACTGCTCATTAGCAGGTCTACACCAATCTGTGGCTCTAATGTGGGAATTGCTGCCAAAACAGCTGAATTGCACTATCATTAGCCAATGACATGCCACTACAGTGCAATATACAAGGCCTTCATGTAGACCTGGACCCCTTTCTTAGCTGTAAGATGGACATTACTGAGGTGTGGAAACTACAGCATTGCAGAGGGTAGGTACCAGGACTGTCAATTGTAGATATTTATACAGTTTGTCCACAGTTTTGCCTCATATTTATTTATTTATTACTTTACATTTGTTAACTGGGAAAGTCTGACTTGGAACAAGCCAATTTTTAGCAGAGGCCTGAGGAGAAACACTCCAGATGCATGTCTTTGTAACGTGGGAGGGAACCGGAGCACCCGGAGGAAACCCACACAAATGCAAGGAGAACATGCAGACTCCACACAGAAGGCACCCTAGCCAAGAATCAAACTGGAGAACCTCTTGCTGTGAGGTGACAATGCTACTGCTACACCACTCAAAAAATAAACAGCCCTTGCAGGTCTTGAACCCAAGACCCTGTACACCATAGTCATAGTAATTTGTGTGTGGTCAGTGTCCCATGACATTGTGGTCATCTGGCAATTTCAGTGGCAAACATTGTGGGTTGAGATCAGTAATGGAAGACACAAATTTGAGTGTTAGACTTCATACCCCTCTGAATATGCATGGTAATGCAATAGATGTTATTGTATCAACTTACCATCAATATAGGAGCAAACTGTAAAACATGTCCCGATCTTGGGTCTATATCAGAACATCAAAGTATTAAAACTTCGAATGTCTGATATCGAACACTATTCAGCGAATGCTAAGAATAGCGAAGCTGCAGAACAGCGAATTCTTTCCTTGGGAAAGAATTTGGTTGGCTGTTTCTGTGGCTTTGTTATTCTTAGCACTGTGGTGGAAAGCTACGGGTTGGATTCAGTAAGTGTGCGATTGCTTGTACGTTAGGGTTAGGGGCAGGTAAAGTGAGTTAGGGTTAGGGCGTGGGTTAGGCGTGTGTGCAATAGTGACAGACTTTAGGGTTAGGGGCAGTTTAAGTGAGTTAGGGTTAGGGCATGGGTTAGGTGAGTGTGCGATAGTGACGGACCTTAGGGTTAGAGTTTGGGTTAAGGTAAGCTGTAGGAATTTAAGTGTATGTGTGTGGTTGCTGTTTGTTTGATGTGCTTGTGTTGTGTGTATGTGTTTCAGAGCAATGAATTTTTTTCCATGGGAAAAAATTCGCTGTTCTGAATGTTCGATATTTTCATGTTTAGATGTTTTGGGGCTGATGAAATAGCATTCGCTATTTTCATCTTTCGATAAGGTGATATAAATGCCCAATCTCTGGACCTTTGTCACCCACATTAAGTATGCCTGTGTCCGGATTCCTTGTGCTAGGGGGTTGGGAGGGTTGGTAGGTCTGTAGTAGCTATCTTCACATACAGGTGTGTATGTTACAGGCTGCACCTGCTGCTGCAGCCTAAAAGACATGGGGAGTGTGAATACTTTGGAGGACAACAAGCTGTACATGTAACTGTGGCAGCTGTGTCAACCCTGTTGTTACAGCAGAGCCAGGGTAAGGGTACCCTTTACAGTTGAATCAAGGCATGTGATTAAGTTATATCTGTTATGCAACAGTGCCAATAGCAAAGTAGTAGGCGAATATAGTTATGCTATACAGATGTGCGCAGTGTGTTCTCACCTGCAGGCCTTTGACTTGCAAAACTGGATTGTAGTTCATTAATTAGTAGTAACCTGTGTGGATAAAATTGCATAACTCAGTCATTAGCTGCTGTCTTCAGCTATGTATGGGGCAATATTTTGGGGGGGCAGGTGCCCTTTTTTTTAAGGTGAGAGTGGAATGTTGGAGAAGGGACTTAGGTATGTGTGGGGAAGTAAGTTGGGTAGGAGAAGAAGCATTCACAGACCAACAAGACAGCAGACAAGGCTGGTGTGTGACACATGAGGTGTGTGAACACCTTGGATGGGGAGGGTGTTGTGGAATCCAAGTCACACGTGCATCCAGACAGCAGCAGTGTGACTCATGTCCCCACCTATGGGACTGTTGACAATGCACCTTCACTGCCCCAAGGGTGGCTTTGCTGGAGGCTGGGCACCAGGGTAAGGGTGCCCCATCTTGTTGGTCAGCAAGCCCTCAATCCGGCGTAGGTGGCGTTCATAGCTCTGATGAACAATCCTGCACACCATGACTGGCAGTTCAGCCTGGGTAACAATGTCCTCACCACCACTGCTCCCAGGGGGAGGCCAGGCCCCATCCACTGAGGCAGTCCAACCAGATGACATAGGTGGGTGCAGGGGCAGCAGAGGGGGCATCACCGGTCTGGGTCCCAGACATGCTAGGACCCAGTGCCATGGCCAGTTGAGGCAAGGTAGGTGGATCAACCAGAACCGGTCTACCCTGACATGCTGTAGTAATCGAGGTATAGCAATAAGTATAGTTTAGTTGTGAACAAATCATTGTTAGTAATAACAGCATGCCAGAACATTGGCAATAACCCAATTACATATCAATGCATATTATCTGAAACACAACAATAAATAACAGAACAGCCAGTATGTTAACAGCATGCCAGTAACCACATAACACCAACAAAATAGGTAATTTAACAAGATATGCAGTAAAAGAAACTCACCACTGAGCAAAGCAGCCTTGGATAAAAAGAGCTGTATACAAGAGAACAAAAACCAAGGATGCACCAACAGCTATGTAGAAATCCAAAAATTATCAGCAGACAAATCCAAAACGACAACAGCCAACGATATATTCCACTTTTTATTGACAGGAACAGAATAAAATAGTAAGCGCTTTCACATCCTATGATGCTTCTTCAGACTTCAATAACATTCAGTGAAAAGCCACTCTTTAAATACAGCTTCTTTGCACAGCTTAATCACATAACAAGCAATTACCTATTCGTGTTTAAACTGCCTGTGCCTAAAGAATTCAGTAGTACTTTAAAAGTTGATCCCTTAACCCAGCATTATATGCATAACAAAGTGCAGTTGAAATGACTTTATAAAAGTGTTGTTTCAGCATTATTCATAAAACACATATAAGCCACTCTTTAGATGCAGCTTCTTTGCACAACATAATCTCATGTCAAGCAGTTGACTAATCATATTTAAAGTGCCTGTGTCTAGAGAATTCAATGGTGCTTTAAAAGTTAGTCACTCAGTACAATATTATATGCATAACATAATGAAAATGTTATTTCAACAAGTGTATTTCATCCTTTGAAGTCTTCTTCTGAAAACTCCACTGAACTTATTGACCAAGTTTATAAAGTTTTGTCTATATAAATTAGCTTATTAAAAATATAAAAAATAAAACAGAAAAACTATGATGTCTAGTAAAAATATATATGCCATTTTTAAAATGTCTCACTAAAAAACATATAAAAAATCAATGTTTTTTAGCAAGCTTATTTTGTCCATATACAAAGCTTCAGTGTTTAAGTGGTCTGGCTGCTAGGAATGGTTTCAGTGAGATCTTCTCATTTAGACCATGTTTATGGGCTTGCAGCCTAAGGATCCACTTGTTTTCTACTTCCTCTGTTCTATTTTTGGGGTTCCCCAACCTACTTGTCCTATTCACTTTTTCCAACACCCTAAATCTAAAACAATGCATTAGACCATTTTCTATTACATGTCGTGCCAGTGCATTGGTGGTATTTTCCTTGTTTATAGCATAGATGTGCTCTCTTATGTGTTCACGTAAAGTTCTGTTGGTTTTTCCAACATAGAACGTTTTGCATAACTGACATTGTGCCAAATAGACCACATCTGTGGTTTTGCAATTAGCAAAGCCTTTAAATCTATATGTGTGCCCTGTATAAGGGTGTATGAAAGTTGCTTCTTCCGCTATGTATTTACATTGATTGCATGCATTGCAGGGAAAAGTGCCTTCTTTCGATGTCAAAGTAGGGCCCCTATGCATTTGTTCATAGCATAGAAGCCTATTCAATGATTTCATGTTTCTATAACCTATGCTCGGCTTCTCGCTCACTAAGTTCCTAATTTTGTCATCGGCTTTCAATAATCTCAATTGTCCTCCAAAATTTGTTTTATATATGTGTTTCTATTGGTGAAAGGAATTACTAACCTATTTTTGGTTTCAGTATTGCTAGTGGTATTCTCATACCTAAAATCATTGTCCCTGTTAAAAAACGGGGTACCTTTACCAGCTCTATGTATATTGCCCGTCTTAATGGCTTTCTGCACCTCAGTTTTTTTGTATCCTCTAGAGACAAAGTTATCTAGCAGTCTACTTTGCTGCTGATGGTAAGTTGTGTCTTGCGTGGTTAGTCTCGATGCTCTAAGGACTTGGTTCTGTACTATGTTGGAATGTATATGTCTGGGATGCATGCTGTTTCGATGTAGAAGGCTATTCTTCCAACAGGACTTCCTATGTAAATCTGTAGCAATCCCATTGTTGCCCTTAGTTAACATTACATCCAAAAATTCTATCATCTGATGTGAATATGAACATTCAAAAATCAAGAAATTGGTCGTGCCATTGATATATTCAACAAATTCCATCAGCTGTTGTTCAGTTCCCCCCCATACAATAAAAACATCATCCACAAATCTATTGTAGTGTTTGAGACAATGGACATATATCAAATTCTTTAGTACATATGTTGTTTCCCAAAATGCCAATACCAGATTGGCATAAGAATTGGCACAGGGAGTGCCCATGGCTACTCCCTTTTTCTGTAGATAGTAGCCATCATTGTATAACAGAACATTGTTTTCAAGCACTATGTCCAACAGTGTCATCCAACAGATGACATTGTTGTTTGTAATGTGGTTCTCAAGCAAAAACAGCCTAACATATTCTATTCCTATAGTGTTGGGAATGGATGTAAATAGCGATTTTACATCAAGTGTAACAAATAAATCATCCTTTCCAATTGGTGTAGCTCTATTGAGACTTGCTAGATTCTCAAGGAAATGTTGAGTGTCCTTGAGTATGTGGCTGGTGTTGTTAACTATTGGCTTAAATTTTTATCTAGGTATATAGATAGAGGTTCTGTCAGCCAGCCTTTGCTTGAGACTATCGGTCTCATTGGGGGGTCTGACGGTTGTTTGTGGATCTTTGGTAACCCTCTAAAGGTGGGAACTAGGGATTTTCTACTATAAAGTATTTATACATCTCAATATCAATGACATTACTTAATAGAAGATCATACAGGTGACCATGTACACCCTTGATTATTTTGTTTAATGAACTTCCATCTAGTGGATGATAAGTGTCTCTGTCTGATAGCAGAGACTCTATTTTACTGACATACATCCCTCTATCCATCACAACAATAGCTCCCCCCTTGTCCGCTTTTCTTATTATTATGTCTTCATTCTTCTGCAGACAAAACACTGCTTCTCTTTCATCCCTAGTCATATTAAAAAAATCAGGTTTCACATCGTTCCTGCTATATAGTTCATATAAGTCACTTTCACATGCCCGTTCAAATGCCTCAAGCATCGGATGTTGTGGAGGCACAAATGTTGATGGTTTCCTGAAAATGTTAATGTTGCCATTGTCGGCATTACTTGTGGCCTCTCCAAATAACATTTTAAGGCCTATATTTCTTGTAAATAACTTTATGTCTACAATTATGTCAGCTACATCTACAAAGCCAGATGGTATGAAACCCAGGCCCTTGTTGAATACTGAAAGTTCAGTTTCACTTAAAACATACCTAGAAATGTTGAAAACTAGGTCATGCTGATGGGTTTCAATGCCTTCCTCTGTTGCTCGTAGAGCTCTTCGGTGCTTTTCCTTTTCTTCCTCTGATTGTAAGGAAACCAAGTCCGTTTGTCTATGGGCTTGATGGGAAGCGGAAAAGATGGAAACCCTTCAGATGAAACCCCTTCGGATTTTTTTAATATGACTAGGGATGAAAGAGAAGCAGTGTTTTGTCTGCAGAAGAATGAAGACATAATAATAAGAAAAGCGGACAAGGGGGGAGCTATTGTTGTGATGGATAGAGGGATGTATGTCAGTAAAATAGAGTCTCTGCTATCAGACAGAGACACTTATCATCCACTAGATGGAAGTTCATTAAACAAAATAATCAAGGGTGTACATGGTCACCTGTATGATCTTCTATTAAGTAATGTCATTGATATTGAGATGTATAAATACTTTATAGTAGAAAATCCCCTAGTTCCCACCTTTAGAGGGTTACCAAAGATCCACAAACAACCGTCAGACCCCCCCATTGACACCGATAGTCTCAAGCAAAGCTGGCTGACAGAACCTCTATCTATATACCTAGATAAAAAATTTAAGCCAATAGTTAACAACACCAGCCACATACTCAAGGACACTCAACATTTCCTTGAGAATCTAGCAAGTCTCAATAGAGCTACACCAACTGGAAAGGATGATTTATTTGTTACACTTGATGTAAAATCACTATTTACATCCATTCCCAACACTATAGGAATAGAATATGTTAGGCTGTTTTTGCTTGAGAACCACATTACAAACAACAATGTCATCTGTTGGATGACACTATTGGACATAGTGCTTGAAAACAATGTTTTGTTATACAATGATGGCTACTATCTACAGAAAAAGGGAGTAGCCATGGGCACTCCCTGTGCCAATTCTTATGCCAATCTGGTATTGGCATTTTGGGAAACAACATATGTACTAAAGAATTTGATATATGTCCATTGTCTCAAACACTACAATAGATTTGTGGATGATGTTTTTATTGTATGGGGGGGAACTGAACAACAGCTGATGGAATTTGTTGAATATATCAATGGCACGACCAATTTCTTGATTTTTGAATGTTCATATTCACATCAGATGATAGAATTTTTGGATGTAATGTTAACTAAGGGCAACAATGGGATTGATACAGAGTTACATAGGAAGTCCTGTTGGAAGAATAGCCTTCTACATCGAAACAGCATGCATCCCAGACATATACATTCCAACATAGTACAGAACCAAGTCCTTAGAGCATCGAGACTAACCACGCAAGACACAACTTACCATCAGCAGCAAAGTAGACTGCTAGATAACTTTGTCTCTAGAGGATACAAAAAAACTGAGGTGCAGAAAGCCATTAAGACAGGCAATATACATAGAGCTGGTAAAGGTACCCCGTTTTTTTAACAGGGATAATGATTTTATGAGAATACCACTAGCAATACTGAAACCAAAAATAGGTTAGTAATTCCTTTCACCAATAGAAACACATATATAAAACAAATTTTGGAGGACAATTGGAGATTATTGAAAGCCGATGACAAAATTAGGAACTTAGTGAGCGAGAAGCCGAGCATAGGTTATAGAAACACGAAATCATTGAATAGGCTTCTATGCTATGAACAAATGCATAGGGGCCCTACTTTGACATCGAAGGAAGGCACTTTTCCCTGCAATGCATGCAATCAATGTAAATACATAGCGGAAGAAGCAACTTTCATACACCCTTATACAGGGCACACATATAGATTTAAAGGCTTTGCTAATTGCAAAACCACAGATGTGGTCTATTTGGCACAATGTCAGTTATGCAAAACGTTCTATGTTGGAAAAACCAACAGCACGTTACGTGAACGCATAAGAGAGCACATCTATGCTATAAACAAGGAAAATACCACCAATGCACTGGCACGACATGTAATAGAAAATGGTCTAATGCATTGTTTTAGATTTAGGGTGTTGGAAAAAGTGAATAGGACAAGTAGGTTGGGGAACCCCAAAAATAGAACAGAGGAAGTAGAAAACAAGTGGATCCTTAGGCTGCAAGCCCATAAACATGATCTAAATGAGAAGATCTCACTAAAACCATTCCTAGCAGCCAGACCACTTAAACACTGAAGCTTTGTATATGGACAAAATAAGCTTGCTAAAAAACATTGATTTTTTATATGTTTTTTTAGTGAGACATTTTAAAAATGGCATATATATTTTTTACTAGACATCATAGTTTTTTTCTGTTTTATTTTTTTATATATTTTTAATAAGCTAATTTATATAGACAAAACTTTATAAACTTGGTCAATAAGTTCAGTGGAGTTTTCAGAAGAAGACTTCAAAGGATGAAATACACTTGTTGAAATAACATTTTCATTATGTTATGCATATAATATTGTACTGAGTGACTAACTTTTAAAGCACCATTGAATTCTCTAGGCACAGGCACTTTAAATATGATTAGTCAACTGCTTGACATGAGATTATGTTGTGCAAAAAAGCTGCATCTAAAGAGTGGCTTATATGTGTTTTATGAATAATGCTGAAACAACACTTTTATAAAGTCATTTCAACTGCACTTTGTTATGCATATAATGCTGGGTTAAGGGATCAACTTTTAAAGTACTACTGAATTCTTTAGGCACAGGCACTTTAAACATGAATAGGTAATTGCTTGTTATGTGATTAAGCTGTGCAAAGAAGCTGTATTTAAAGAGTGGCTTTTCACTGAATGTTATTGAAGTCTGAAGAAGCATCATAGGATGTGAAAGCGCTTACTATTTTATTCTGTTCCTGTCAATAAAAAGTGGAATATATCGTTGGCTGTTGTCGTTTTGGATTTGTCTGCTGATAATTTTTGGATTTCTACATAGCTGTTGGTGCATCCTTGGTTTTTGTTCTCTTGTAATTTAACAAGATATGTTAATATGCAACCATTATAAAATAACACAATAATAAAACACATGTCCAAAAATACAATTAATGTAACAACATATGTTAATAGTAAACCATAACCAATGAATAACAATAAGAAATAAATGCAGATTAGGGGTGGGGAGAGAGAAAAACAGTCCATTAGTATAATTTCTGGTTATTTCTTTCACAACAGTACTATTATCTGCTCTACGGTCTGTATTTTGTTTATGTGTACAATGACTACAAGTATCCTATAGCTGTGGGACACTACAGGCCAAGCAGTAACAACTGTGGGTACACAACTACACAGAACATGTGCACATCAGGTGAACCTATATAACTACCAAGGTGTAGTGTGGGCTAATTTGTTGATACTTTGCAATCTAGCTAATCATTTCCATGGTAATCCTGTGACAGACAGATTACGCACTAGTAATTACATAACATGAAATCATGACAATTGAGAGACATGTATGTGTACAGTACAGACACTAAACAGCTGTCATGCCTTGGTTGGTAGGCATGGGAATAGAACACAGTAGTAGTGGCTGCAGGGCACATCTTCATAGGATGTATTAATTGACTCCAACATCTTTTAACAGACACTCCAGGCATACAGCCATACTGGGATTACACATTTTATTTCTGACTGAATGTTGCTGATGAACACATTCTTGCTAGTGATTTTAATAGTCTATGACTAAACACATAATTATCTACTCATAATATGGGCTACCTCACCCATTAACCTGTAGTTCCTGTGGAGAGAGAAATTGTAGTGCTACATATCACTAGATTCGAACCCTGGACTGTGTGTGGCAAAATTAACTATATACAGTGCATTTAACAAACTGAGCAACTAAGGCACTGCTGATTGCTGACTGATTGATATTTCCCTAGAGTTCACCTAGAACCATAATATGACCTGGTAATACTATATGGTATTATACTAGACTGCAGTGAATGTAGAATGCATATGCATGAAATACAAACATAACGCAGATAGTAGGTAAGCTATAGTTCACTATCAAATCTGTGAAATCAAAAAACAATATCAGTTCATGGAGTGGGCTACCTCACCCATATACCTTTATTACCTGATGCCTGTGGATGACAGATCATTATGTGACCAATATTGTCCTAGAGACAGCATTGAACAGTACTTATAGGAGTTAACCAATACAGTTTGCAGCCATTAAATTTGCATTCTACAGCTATTACAGTGTTATACTTGACTGCACCTCCTTACCTTACAGCCTCAATGCATACAGCTCTACTGCAATGGTTATGACAACACATTCCTGATGTAAACCATTTTTCTAGGTGTTATCAGTATTGTTTCATGTTTTTATTGCACTACAGCTGGCATTATTCATTCATTGGAATACAGCTCTAATTCCACATTTATTGCACTACAAACTTTACTTTAATGCAGTTATTGGTATTGTTTCATGTTTTTATTGCATTACAGTTGGCATTTTTCATTTATTGCACTACAGCTTTAAGTCCACCATTTATTACACTAAACACTGTATTGTATATACTTTATTGCAGTTGATGATTTATTATTTCTTGCTTATTTCACTACAGTTAGCATAATACATCCATTCTCACCAAACTCATGGTGCAACCTGGCCAAGCACCCAGCATGTGACTCAACATTGCGAGCCCTCTCAGCTGCAGCTGTTGAGAGAGAAGCACACCACTATGCATACCAGTTTTGCAGAGATTTGGAATACATATTGGTAAAACAGAGGAAAAAGTACTTGCATACTTGTGGGGCATTACCTGCTCTCACTTCTTGGAACCAGGTGTCCAAGAGTCCCCTCTTACATCTTTTCAGGTCATCATGGTGGTGATGACACTGCTCACCTGTGGGGGATACCAGTGACACTGGTGAGTTCTCTGGCTAGCCGGTCCCAGGCCTCTGCTTTACACTCTGAGGCCGGAAAACCATCCTGTAGCAGCCTGTCTGCATGGTTTTGTACAAGGAGCCCAACCATGACCCTGGACTCCAGAATGCCCCAACTCTGCACCCGGAAGCATGCACCTTCACCTCTGCCAGCCATTGTATACTATCAGTGATAGAACTCCAGTGGATTCTGCTGTATTCCTGCCTATTGGGCTTAATATAGCTGGTTTTCCCACCCTTACACATCATTGGGCAACATTCAAAAAAGCACCACGTCACTTAGAGCCACTCAAACCAGTGCAGCTGAGCTGAGAAGCACGAAAACTCACAGAACCATAGTCTTAGCAGAGCTTAGCAGCACACAAACCAGCCAAGCAGAGCTAAGCAGTGCACGAACATTGGCAGCTATTACCATGATTATGCGGTGCTTAGCAGGTCTAAGTACAGTTGAGAAGAGCTTAGCAGAGCACAGCGGAGCCATCTTTTATAACAAAACTGAATAATATGTCAAAATGAAATGCATATTTTCCCTACCATGTATTCAAACCCTAGACCTAATGCACATGAAGCCGTAATTCTACCCATTTAGCTACAGGGATATTAAAAAATCGTGTATACATTCACATATACCACCTAGCTACCTGTAAGCAGGCTGAGCACTGTGCCATGCAAACATGCTTAGACATGCTGAAACACACATTTAAATAAATAATTACATCCAGTTTCTATTTTACATGTCTGGCAGGTGTCTGCTATCTTATATGTGAGTGCAGTTTGGCATTGCTGTGCTCATCACACCACACAAACATGCTTTTTCTAAAAAATAAAATAAAACAAAGGAAAGGAAAGGAAAAAAAAAACAAAAATAACACAAAGGACATTGCAGGGAGTCTCATACTCATCTGTAGCCACTGTTAGCTCTACACCTCTCCCTACACTGATTCAATAACCATGTTCCTCGGCTCTCCCTCGGCAGCAAGCCATCACTAATATGCATGGCGCACTGCGTAGGGAGACCTGTGACCTCGGAGATGGATACATTCCATGTAGGCTCTACACAGTCCTCAGGATTCAGCAAGCTCTGCACGGCATGCAGGAATAGTGCAAGAGCTGCTGCAAGCAATATGGCTGCCGTGCAATCAAGAAATAAGCTCCCATGATGTGCATGAGCACTCCTGCACTATTCCTGCACAGACACAGCCCCTGTATGCCAAGTACCTCATTTGCTGGTGAAAACCATGCAAATGAGGTGAATTAGTGATCCAGGAAGCAGGCAGACTTCCATGCAGGAATAGTGTAGATTGCCACTGAGCGGAACTTTTAAAAGTGGTAACATTTGTTACTTGTACCTTTTTTCTGAAGAAGTTGCTCATTTGTGCGACGAAAACGTTGTTGGTTTTAATAAACTTTCTGAACATTATTCTGAACGTTAGTTCTCTAACTTGAGTGCTGGTTTCATGGCTACAGGTCTCCTGTTTCTGTTTCATTTTTTACAGTGTTTGTTTTTTTGCCGGTTTTACTTTAGTGTAGATTCCAGAAATGTATTCAGCCGGTAGCTGAATACATTTCTGCAAACTACAAAACGGAGGCATGATAGCTCATAAAAATGCATGTATTAGAAGGGTTAGGCATGCCAAAGGCCAAATATATGGCCATAGGCATGAAAAATAATTTCAAAATTATAAAAATTAACTTTTTTTTTGTTGGCCGATTTCGACCATTTAAGTTCATGGCAGCAGTGCGCAAACAGGATTGGCCCGAAAATAAAACAAAAGCTGGAAATAAGCTTTTAAACCAAAATCATAATTCTGCCATAATAGTCAATGACATGCATAACACAAGACCATGGAATAGTAGTTGCTAAGGGGAAAGGTTGAGTGTCAGATTTGTAATCGTGCATTAGCAGTGAATCCTATGCAAATGAAGGCAATGATATTGAATCACAGATCTCCCCACAGTGCTAGCTTTCACCCAACCGTGTAGGAGCATTAAGACCATAGTGGATGCCTAAGAGCTAGATGCCTTCATAAAGGGGTGTGTCATGCATGCTGTAAGCTTATTGGAGCTCTGTGACCCGTGTTTGCCCTTAGCTAAGCACAGCTAAGGAAGGGTGTGTGTCTGAAACTGCTTAGCAGTATTTACATTGCCTAAATGGGTGTGCGCGCTGCACACCAGGTTTTAAAGGAAAAAAACAGAAAATAGCTCTGTTCACATCTGAGCACTGGGCTTGCGTGGCACACCTCGGGGCTTAAACAGGAAGGCAATGGGAAGGGAAAATAGCAGTATGAAGGTAATCAAGGAGAACTAGCATAGCTGGCAGGTGAAATGTGCCAGAACCAGCCAATTACACAGGCAGCAGACAAGCACACTACTATAAACTATGCAAACACCTTTCCCTCTGGTTTTTCCCACAAACTCTACACCACTGGTGTACACAAATGAGGAAATATTACCTAACAAAAGCAACAAAATTATAGGGGTTGCTTTTGCTCTCATAAATCAACATGTGGAAGAGGCTGAGGGTGGTGAGGATGACCATGCTGATGACCAACCCACAGTGAGGAGAAGGAGAATAGTGTACAGACCCAGGGTAACCTACCAGGGGTTACATGAGCTGGAGATAGTGGAGCGCTATAAGGTGAACAGGGACCTCCTACAGAAAACTGTTGAGCTGTGCCATCCATGCCTGACACACACAGAACCAACAGAGGGGAACCCAATGGATACCAAGGTATGTGTAGGCTTAAGAATACTAGCCACATGTACCTTCCAAAGGCCTACTGGGGATATCATAGGGATCTCACAGGCATCAGCATCCAGGTTACTCCACCAGTTCCTGGATGCCATGCCAGCACATGCCAGTGGGCACATATATTTCCTCAACACCTGTGAGGCATTGACCAGCGATATGCATCTCTTCCAATAAATAGCAGAATATCATGAGGTAGTAGATGCTATAGACTGCACGCAGATACACATCAAAGCACCACCCAGTGAGTGGGGTAGAGTCTATATAAACCGCAAGGGCTTCCCCTCCATCAACTGCCAGGTCGTGTGCGATGCCCAGGGCATTATAATGAATGTGTGTGCTGGTAGCCCTGGAAGCTTTCGCAACTCCCACATCTGGCATATGACGCAGCTTTGTATTTGCCTGAGATGGATATATGGAGACGCTACCTAGATGATTGTTGGCTTGTATGGAGAGGGGTAGTGAGTATCTCATGGAATTTATAGAATACCTCAATGGCAACATATGGGGTGTTGAATTCACTGTAAACCACAGCCTGCACGAGATTGATTTTTTGGATGTTCACCTACAAAGGGAACCAGATAACACTTTGCGTACTACGGTTCACAGGAAATATCCCCAATATAATAGTTTATTACATGCCTCCAGTCTTCACCCTAAGCATATTATCAAAAATATTCCCAAATCACAGTTCATGAGAATTAAGAGAATATGTTCATCACAGGCGGACCTTGCTCATTGCCAGAATGACCTCTCCAATACATTTTTGCAGAGGGGTTACGACAAACACAATATAAATTCAGCCTTACAATGGACCAAAAATATATCTAGGGATAATTGTTTGACATATAAATCCAAAGTTAGCAGCTCTAACCAGGATAAACTCAGGTTGGTTATCACCTTTGGCAGAAATACGGGTCAACTCATGGATGTTATTGATCAGCACTGGACTATACTTAAAACCAATGCACGGTTGGATGACTGGTTAGGGGATAGATGCCTTTTTTCCTATCGTAAGGGAAAAACTCTTGGGTCTTACTTCTCTCACTACAAAAAAATCACACACCATGACACTCTTTTACAACAAACTACATTATCAGAGGAGAAACTGGTTGGATGTTACCCCTGTGGTCACTGCTCTTTTTGCCAATATATTTTTAAGACAAAATACTTCACTAGTAAAAATACGGGACAACTGTATAATATCAATTGTTTTGCCAATTGTGGTACGGATTGGGTTATATATCTGGCCACATGCTCATGCCAAGCTTTTTATATAGGACAAACCTCCAGACAATTTAGAATTCGTATGTCTGAACATTTAGGGGACATCAGGAATGCCAGACCCACTAATGCTTTATATAGACATTGTTTAATCCACAAAACAGCCACATTTTCCTTCACTGTTATTGACAAAATTTCAGGAAACAGATCTTTCAAAACTGGATGGCATAATTTATTAAATAATAAAGAAAAGAGATGGATTGTGAAATTAGGTGGTCTTTTTCCGCCGGGTCTAAATGACAAATTGTAACATTTCTTTTCTGATTTATGGATAACACATTTTTATATGATGTATATTATGCTTTTTACTATTTGATCAGTTGTTTTTCCAACACCTTTTTTATTATTATTGTTTATCTAATAATTTTTCCCACAGGAAGTGATGTCAGGACTGCTTTGTTGGATTCACTATAAATAACAGCATTTGCAATGCCATTATTGTTTAACCACTGATGAAAGCACTTTGCTGAAACCGGTCTGGTTCCTATTAAAATGTCCTTGCTCTTGCCTTCCGGGTGCTGGTCTCTTTTTTGTGCAATATCATGTTTGTTTGGTCCGTGCATCAGCCATACTTGCTAGCCTGGACTTTCTGAATGATTCATTTCGCTGGTTGTTGGCGTTTGAAGGCTCGAACTTGGTGGCATTGGAAGTTGACAGGGGAGAATTCCTCTCCCTTTTATTGTATTCTACGGTGCTTTCTACAGTCAAGTATATTGTTCTGTTGGATTATTACATTTTTGGGATCATCCTATTGAGAGTGTGTCTTCTTTTGGTTTATTGGTAGACTTTTTGACAGTGAAGGGATCGCCTTGGATTTATCGACGTTCAGGAACATATTACATCGACAGAGCCACTTTTTATGGATTATTGGTATTATTCGTCCTTTTGGATATTTTGTGGATTTGGGCTGGTTACATCGATCCTGCGCAAACTGGAGGTTGCTATTTTTTTAATACTTTTGGATTTATTTGGACAATCGAGCTGCCTTGGATGGACGTTTGGCTACAATTGGGTATTTACTTCAAACATTTAGCATATTTGGCCTTTTTTTCATTGGCCCAGTACTTATTGTGGGTTTGTTTTATTACTTAGACCAGGAAATTGACTCTGTTTGTACTATACCATTATATTAATATATGCCTATCATATAATTATGAGCGTATATGTTATTCTGTATTATTACTGGTATGCGTCTCAATGTGCATAACTATCCAGCATATTTTTAGTGATGGGTTCTATGGGACTTTTTGTTTCAGTGTTTATTCCATTGACTTTGCCTTTTTTGAACCCTTAACAGATGTGGCAGGATTTGTGTGCTGATCACAGTGTGCTTGTTTTCTGAAACAATTACTGGTGATTTCAAACTGTTCCTGGACTTCTTAACAATTTATATATTAATATTATGGACAATTGCTGATAACTTCAAGAGTAATAGTGCTTTATATTATGTACTGTTGGAACATGCTATGTTGTTATTAGTGTCAGCTATTAATATTTCTGGAGGAGCCTTGGATTAGACCTATTATTGTTTTAGGGTCTGAATTTTTTTTAACTATAGTTACTATTATTCAGGCACTCTGTTGGTAGCAATTGTGGTGTTTTTCAATGGGTATTTATACTTGGGTACAGCATCACTAAGTATCCATAGGTTATTGACACTATAGGATCCCAACGGTTCATGAGTTTTATAGCTGGTGGATTATTAGTACTAACAACAGTTTTTATTTATATAAAACAACATATGCAGTTGTTCATAACATTGTACAGTCTGGTTATCTGTATGTACTTCTTATTAGCCATTTTATAGTTGATTAAGGGGTAAGCCCCATTGTTTAGAACAGAGAAGTGTTCCACCTGTGCTCTCCTGACACTTTCTAGTGATTCATATAGGCCCCCACTTCTAGTTTTTGATACTTGTTATTAGTTATTTGTGTCTTTTTCCTGACAGTCTGACTCAATAAACATCGGATTAGACTTTGCTTATTTTTGAATCTGGCACTTTTACATCACATTTGACCACAGGACATTGGCAACCTATAGTCATGGATCTCAACCAATTACTCCGGGGTTTATGTGCTGACAAAGACAATATTCAAATTTTTGGAATCAAATCTAAAAATGGATCCACTGTGAATGGAAAATCAGATCCAGTTGACGGTTGCAGTTTGCTGTTTACACAATTAGGTAAAAAGGTCAAAATATTAAGAAATAACATTTGGCATTCTAGGCTTTTCAAGGCCTATCAACATCAAAAATATTA
The DNA here is from genome assembly GCF_019279795.1 of Protopterus annectens. NCBI lineage: Eukaryota > Metazoa > Chordata > Ceratodontiformes > Protopteridae > Protopterus > Protopterus annectens. Next base: position 41,297,725 of record NC_056730.1, read on the forward strand.
CCCCCAGAGGTCTAAGAACAAAATTACAACCACTAGTCAGTAAACCGGATGAGATACTACTAAGGGATTGGAATTTGGCTCAACAAAATGCTTCAATGGCGTTCGTTAATATACTATCATCTTATTATGATAGAACTATAAAGGTCAATATCTGTGATGTACAACAGGTTTGTGAAGACTTAAAGAAATATGAGGATTCATCTAACTTTAAGGAGCTTTTGAGCAGACTATCTAGGGAACCGATCATCTTTGAAAATTGTTTAAAAGATAAAAAACTACACAAATTTACTAGGGACATGGACGATTATGAGAGGGGAAAACCTTTTGAATCACAAGAAAGTGTCAGGTTTGCGGAGGGTACTAAAAATTCTACCCATACACGTAAGAAGAGGCCCAGATCTATTTTAAAAAAGGGCACATCTTTGAGTACAAGCTCGGGACAGGAATCCTCCACTACAGATACTGAGTCCACCAACATCAGTGATTCACCGGTTTCCAAAAGAGGTTGCAGCTTAGGGCACCCTTTAGGAACAGGAGACACAGGGTGGGATGGAAACACAGAAGTCAGAACTATAGAGGAGCTCTTTCAATCCATTGTCAAATGAATACTGATTGTTCTAATGTGCATAATATTTTTAGCCATGTTTTAACATCCACTGAGGAAACTTTGTTAAATAAAGGTCTGGGTTTTATACCAGGTTTCTTTGTAGATGAGAGTATTTTTGTTTCAGATATATTGGCCTTTTGTAAAAAAAATTAATCTTAAACTATTTTTTGATCAGCAGGAACAGACTCAAAGATCTACTGAATTCAGATTCCTGAAATCTAATTTTAGTCCACCCATGGATAAACATGTTGCCATTTTCCAACATGCTATCATTAAGGATTTACATCACCGATTAGGATCTTGGCATACACTGAGACACAATCTGAATAGAATTGAGCAACAGGCGTTGATGGATCTTAAGGGCACTACTGATATCACCATTCTTCCAGCAGATAAAGGAGGGGCAATAGTAGTCATGGATTCCAGTTATTACTGGGCAGAGGGAATTAGACAAGTTTCTAACACTCAGCATTATTTAAACATGCCTACTGACCCTACTCCTAATTTCAAAAAGGAAATTGATGCTTTTTTACAATTAAAATAAAATCCAAAAAAACGCTCACGTGTTATTCCACTTCCCACAAAACGTACTGTTGCTAAGAAGAAAAAAGAGAATGTGTGGGAAGCAATGTGCAGAGTAGGTTTTATATCCCAAGTAGTTCACTATAAAGTTCCAAATACAATACGAATCAGGTTCAGATGTCTCCTCAATGTAAACAGCCTATGCAGGCAATTGCTGACATCCAAAACCAGCGGGTGTGTTCCTCTTCCTAGTAGTACAGCCACAAACTCTTGTTAGTGCCACTCCACAAAACAATAGCTTGTCATGCACAATCAAGGAAATACAATGGAGATGGATTGTGAAATTAGGTGGTCTTTTTCCACCGGGTCTAAATGACAAATTGTAACATTTCTTTTCTGATTTATGGATAACACATTTTTATATGATGTATATTATGCTTTTTACTATTTGATCAGTTGTTTTTCCAACACCTTTTTTATTATTATTGTCTATCTAATAATTTTTCCCACAGGAAGTGATGTCAGGACTGCTTTGTTGGATTCACTATAAATAACATTGTTTAACCACTGATGCAAGCACTTTGCTGAAACCGGTCTGGTTCCTATTAAAATGTCCTTGCTCTTGCCTCTGGTGCTGGTCTCTTTTTTGTGCAATATCGTGTTTGTTTGGTCCGTGCATCAGCCATACTTGCTAGCCTGGACTTTCTGAATATGACGCAGCTGTACCAGAGATTTGCCAATGGGGACTTCGCATATGGCCACCTAGTGGGGAATGCTGGTTATGCACTGGAGCCGTGGCTGATGACACCCATTAGAAATGCACACACACCCGAACAAGAACTCCATAATGAGGCACATGCACAGATCAGAATCATAATAGAGCATGTGTTTGGGAATTTCAAGTCATGGTTCCAGTGCCTGGACATATCCGGTGGAGCCTTGCAGTACTCACTAGCTACATACACCCATATTGTTATTGCATGTGCCATGCTATACAAAATGATCCTGCAGAAACAGCTGCAGCAGGAACAGCATGGGGCAGGGTTACACAGCCCCCCCACCATTGCCAAGGCCAGCACAGGCACAGAGTGACTCGGAGGAGGAACAACCTGAGCCTGCCCCTTTAGGCAGAAGGAGGCATGCCAAACATGACACTACCTGTGCTTAACCATGTATAGGGAGTGTAACTATGTGCATCCGATATAGTCAGCCCTCCAGTACCATCCTCAGTACTGGCACAGCCACAAGGTAAGTCACTCTCACTATCAATTACTGAATGGAGTAGCATGTTCCGCTACTTGTATCTATGGTATGAATGTGAGCATACAAGGAAATTGGGTGGCTGAATGGGATGGCAGCAGATAGCAGACACCTATATCGGCAGCATGAAATCCACAACAAATACTGGTGTCAACATAGTAGGCAGTACTAGACAAGGTGACAAAACCCAAAGCAGGACATGTGGTGGGCCAAATGTGTGTCCATAGGACACACACATGCATGTCAGTGAGACTCACATACCCAACAACAGTCTCAGCCAGCAGGACAGGTGTAGACACACACAAAGAAAGGTTGTGCTAAGGCCTCAGATTGATGGCAATGGAGAACAGCCCCCCTCCAGACCTACACAGACAGACCACAACAGGCCAGGCAGTGGGATGTTAGTTCTTAAGGGTAAGAAGTCTGAAACTGAAATGTAGGTCAACAAAACCTAAGAACTGTACTACACTGATATGCCTCTAGTCTGCATGATAGGTCAGAATACAGAATGAAATGGAAGCCAACAGAGTACCTGAAATAATACCAGTACAGTCATTGCAAATGTTTACAGTTGTCAAGTGTGCCCCCCCACAAAATCCTATGTAGAAATGTAGTAACATGTATGTGTGGGTATAATAACAGTGGAGCACAGATTACCTGAGCTGGCCAAAGTAGCAGGATAGATTGTTGCACATGTACAATATGCAGGGCTGTGTGTTAGGTTGTTGTGTGTTGTATATTGTGTGAAAGTGCTCATATTGTAGGCATGGAGGGTTTAGTCCTGGTGGCCAATGGCCAGTACTGTTGATGACAGGGCCAAGTTCTCACAACTGCAGTGTCAAACACAATGCATCCCAGCAAGACACAATCCACCAGTAATCCATACTAATTGTTCAGATGTAATATCTTTCACCATCTAAAAGATGGACATGCCATGAATGTGGGCCCAGACATACAAACAGTACACAGGTGGAAGTACCCTAGACAGAGAGTGTATAAAATGTTACTGTCAAAAGGACACACCTTTGGATTTGTACATACAGGTTAGCAGCACATTAGTTGGCTGAGTAGTATGGAATACTGATGTAGTCTGACCAAACACTGGCAGACCACAAAAAGCACAGGTATGAAGTACTGAGAAACTGCTGCCAGCATAAGTGGAATGCCCCACGTATATCAGTGAGTCAGCTGCAAGTAGCTTCCATAGCACACATGCACTCAGCTCACCCCCACCATCAGCCACAGGTACCTCACAGGTCATATCCCTGCTGTTGGGAATGAGTACAATATGACCCCCACCTCTGTATGGGAATATCCACAGAATGCAGCATGCTGAAGAGGTGTCCCATGCAGGTGTGTCCCTAGCTATAAGCAGCACCCTGCCAGCATTCACACCAATGGATTAATAAGGACAGAAACTTTTGCCATTAACACCTTGCACACCTACCCTGTCACCTCAGGGGAATACAGTGGCTTGCAACCTGGGACTGTAGGAGTGACACAATGCACTGGCCTGCTACACATGGCCTGCATCACTACCAGATGCCCTACAGTCCTCTGTCAAAGGCCTGTGTCTCACCCGTACTGCCAATGTATGTTATCTCATGGACTCCCAAATAACGACATAACACAGTCCACAGAACACAAATGCAAGGCCATGTTGACAAATCCCAGTAGCATGCCCACCATGTCCTACTGCATGAACTGTGGACCGACCCCTAAATACTGCTGGGATGAAGTGATACCTATAGGGATACATATCAGATATCATTTGCATAATGTTAGGAAGAGGATAGAATAACAGAGGGGAGAGTAGAAGCATGGATGCCATGGTGTGTGAAGTCTGAAACTCAGATGTGTGCACATACTATTCCTGCCTGCAAACACAGGAATGGGTGGCTACAAACTTGCTCGTGAACCACAATGTGAAGGGGTAATGACCAGAAATATGAGCCCTGCCTCTGGGTAACATGTGAATCTGTACAGCTGTGAGGTATGGCCAGAGCAGGATATTGCCATTCTGTCACGTCGATATATGTACAAGCATGAGATCCTGAGCCACCACAGTACCAAGGTGTTGAACCATTTACACAGACCCATCAGCAAGTGTCTGCAGCTCCCCCTCCAGAATGGCATTATTGTACAAAAATATGTAGGCTGCAGACCACAATACTGGACACAGCTTCATTCATCTTGTATTCCCCAGGAAATTACTGCAAGCAAATATGTATACCTGTCAGTAGTTGATGACATAAAACATCACAGTGTAAAATAGTGCATATGTTTGAAATTCTCTGCTAACACCAAAACCATGTAGAAGAAGCAACACAGACACAATTATTTACAGTATCCCACTATCATTTGCCCATTGTGACCCCATATTGTCAACCTATCTAGAGATATCCTGCAGAAACAGGTTGCTAGCTGTAGGTGTAGAACACAAATGTCTGCACTGGAGTACAATCTACCTGGAATGGATTCACACATTCAATACAGAAGGTCATACTGGGCATGCTCCCACAGCTAGAGAAATGAAGCCCATGTCTGGCAACAACAGTGGACTATACATATCTGTCAGTCGCAGATGTCTGTGCACACACTCCACATTGCACACCAGTCATGCTTTGCACACACATTGAATAGGAATACACACATATATTCAAGGACAACACACTATAATAGGTCAAACATACACATACATAGATGTGGGGAAGAGAGTGACAGTGACAAAGAGCTTCCCATCATGAGGCCTGTCCTACCCAGCACACATCCAATTGGCCAATACCACATGATGTGCAAATGTCTATCACCAAAGACATTTGCTTCTGGTAGCTCTCAGCACTATATTGTCTTTGGTGCTTGTGATAACTGTGTAACATGACAGTACAAGTCATTATTCATCTAGAAGTTGTATACACGGTCCTGTCAAATGTAAAGTTGTGTGTGACTGAGTGTTGTGTGTGTGCTTCCAGAGGAATGGTTTATGGCCCATTCACGCACACTGCACTCCCCATTGCCTTACTTTAGCTAGCCTGCTGCTGTCATTCACCTTGAAATACACCGTTGTAGTAGGGCTAGCACTATAAGCTCCATGGCATGGGCTATGACTGCATAATGCTATAGTGTGATGTACTAGTTAAGTAGGAGTCCTAATCCTAGACATGGCAACTGTGAGCCTCTGTGTGTGTGTTTGTGTATGTAGGGATCAATGCTTTTGAGGCCAGTCACTACACTTTCCATTGCCCTACTTTGGTAAGCCTGCTGTCATTCACCTTGAAATACACCTTTGGAGAAAGACTAGCTCTATAAGCTCCGTGCTGCATGCTATAACTGCGTAATGCTATAGTGTGATGTACTAGTTAGGTAGGAGTTCTAGTCCCAGACATGGAAACTGTGTGTGTTTGTTTGTGTGTGTATGGATCAATGCTTTTGAGGCCAGTCACAGTCACTACACTTTCCATTGCCCTACTTTGGCAAGCATGCTGATGTCATTCACCTTGAAATACACCATTGGAGTAGGGTTAGTTCTATAAGCTCCATGGCACATGCGATAAATGTGGTACACTGTAGTAGCAGTACATAGCTAGGTGGGGGTTTGAATTTCAGTATTGTCAAGTGTGTGTGTGTGTCTCATCAGTATCCTGTGTGACGCTAGCTGTGATTGTGCAATAACAGGACTCATTGTGGGGTGGGTTTGTCACAATGTCCATCTTACAAGGACAACAGATGTCAAACAGCAGAAAGGCTGGTGTAGACAATCCATACTCCTACATGTGACATTACGGATTGGTGAACAATATAGGCAACCCTTGTATTACCTAGAGAACACTCTCCACCCATGTATCATACACAAACACACGTGGCTAGGCAACAATCACTATATTGGTTGTTGCCTACATATTTCCTACAGATAGTAACCTAAGTGTGATTGCAGTGGACTACAGAGGACATGGCACCCTGTTCCATCCCTACAATAGGCAAATAATTGCTTACAGTGGTCTTTTGCTATGTTTTCCACTGGATGCCTGCAACAACTGTAGAGTCTGCAGATGTAATCCACAAAGGAAATACCATGCCTTATACACATGCCCTGTATGGTCAGATGCCACTAACACCAGTGAATACATGTATCATGCTGTCAATGTAGGTGCAGGCACAACCTCAGTTCCATAGCCAGTTCTGACCACATGAGGACAGGAATGCCACATCAGATAACAATCTGTCCACACATGTCCCAGAGATCCAGGTACACTTCCACATGTCACAGAACATGCATCTGGGACATGTGCACAACACAGACACTGCCCATGTTATGGAATATAGAACACATACATGGCAAGCATTTCACAGCACTGGCCACCCACAGTAGTAACCCAGATGAGTGGATGGTGAATACAGTACCCACCTGTGTGGGCCAATCCAGGGACTACACCCCTGAGCCACACTGCAGACCATTGTCATGTGGCCTGATGCCAAGGTATACTCTTTGCCTAGCCTCGTACAGCCTTCTGGCACAGTCAGCTACTACACCTGTGAAGGAATGAACTCATGCATGTCAGTACTGGCAAGTGTGTGTGTGTGTGTGTGTGTGTGTGTGTGTGTGTGTGTGTGTGTGTGTGTGTGTGTGTGTGTGTGTGTGTGTGTGTGTGTGTGTGTGTGTGTGTGTGTGTGTGTGTGTGTGTGTGTGTGTGTGTGTGTGTGTGTGTGTGTGTGTGTGTGTGTGTGTGTGTGTGTGTGTGGAGATTAATGATCTGGAAGCCATTCACACTCACTACATCTCACATTGCCCTACTGTAGCATGCCTTCTGATGTCAGTCACCTTGACATACCCTTTGCCCATATATCAGCCTGATAACCTCTGTGGTGCATGTCATACCTGCGTAATACTATAGTGTAGAAAACTAGCTAGGAATTCTAATCCTGACCCTACCAACTGTGATAATGTGTGTGAGCTCCTGAGAGAGTGTGGTTGTTTCTTCCTTGACACCTGCTTTTGTGGACAGCCACATGTACTACACTTACCTTATCCCTCCTTTATCACTGTTGCTGATGTCACTCACCTTTAAAGATACTTTGTTCAGCTCTCTAACATGTAAGCTCCATGGCGCATGCAATGAATGCATACAAATTTAATAGCAATACATAGGCAGGGGGTTGAAACCTGGTACTGGTAAGTGTGTGACACAAACATGCTTACCTCTTACTCTCCTACCCCCTTCCTTTCTTACTTTGTATCTGTCTCTCACTCCCTCTCTGGTGGATGTGGAAAAGTACACCTGCTTTGCTTAGGCAGCAGCTTGTGTTTTGTAAGTGATGCTCATGATCAGCTGATGGCCTGTACATGAATTGCAGTCCCCTACTAGCTGATTGCATCTGGAACAGCTGTGGTATCTTTCCTATAGCCAATTGCATGGAAACATACTTCTATAACTAAGAACATCATGTGGGTGTTGGCCCTTTTCATTCACTGTGAGCAGGACTTCATGTCGGTGTTTGACAAACACCATCACAGAGGGTAAGTGGATATACCTCTAACAACATGCACTGTGGAGACAGGCTAATAAACAGAGGGGGATGTTTCAGACATGAGGACAGGATGTAAGTATTGCTCTTCTGCATTTGAAGTAATGTTGGTTTGACAGGGTTTGTGTGGATATGGCTGGTCTACATGATTTAATATCTGTTGTGACAGTGTTATGTGGTTGGGGAAATTCACATCTGTAGGGCTATCTGCAGACTGGCCAGTGTTTGGAGTCTTACATGTGTTGTGTTACTCACACATGTCCTTTCTTTAGAAATGTAGTAGCATATTCTGAGGATTGCAGTCAGCACATGGTGACAGCCATGTGAGTTACTGACTTCATATCCCTCAGTAGACATATGTCACAACAAACCCTATTACACCAGTAAATGTATGGGTTCATCACAGCAACATGTCAATATTGGCCCTGTATTGGTGCCTCCAGCCACAACTCTGTCAACCTTTGTACATATGTCAGGCAGTAAGAGGTGCATATGTTCAGTACATCATTATTTACTGACATCATACCTGATAACATGTCTAGCAGTCTGGTATCTCACTGGTTATGTATAGTAGGCCTTATATACGAGGACAAAACCTGGATATTCTGTTGTAGTGTATACAGTAGTGAGGTCTGTGTACTTATGGTGATTATTGACAGAGTGTGTAACGTGAATATGTACCTTGGCCTGTGTACAGACTGTGGTAGATGTCATTGTTCTTGGTCCTATGCTATGTGATGTTGCATGCTGCTGCAGTGTATGATACCCTATCAGCGTACATGTTTGTAGGGCCAGACCGACATGTCCCATACCACAGTCAGGTATCGGAATACACTGTGTATTGACCCAGTATATGTAGGGTTGGTGTGTGAGTGGCACATATGAGGATGGTGTTGTTCACACAGTCCATATACTGTAATATTAAGTATGCTTACCATATGTGACTCTGGCTGTGTTCAGATTGGTTGTGGGTACGCACTTTCACACAGGTGTCTGTTACTCTATGCAGTTACAAGCCTGTAGAGCCTGTTATATTTGCAGGTACAGGTGTATTCCCCCATACAAAATGGGGCGCAGTCTGCCTGTAGTTTGCACAGTGCTTTGTGACATGCCTAGCAGCTCAGTGTATTTACCCAGTGTGATGTTATGTCCAGATATTTTGTCACATGTACTGTTGCCAGGCCACCATAACTGTTGTGTATTTCTGACAAAGCACTGGGATGCTGTACAGATGTATGTCATTAACTAGTGGGTAGTATGTGGGCTTGTGACCTCTGCTCCTCCGGTTATTATGTGTCAGTACAGACAGGTCTGTGTGAATGCATAAACTGTGTGAGCTTATCTATTCCAGTATTTTCGTGATATCCCCATTTACATGGCTGTAAACATCCACTTTGTCAGGCTTGGTCAGGGACGTCGGGAGGCATACGCACTGTACTGATTTCAGTACAACGTATTTAGAAGGGGGGTAGCATTTCAAAGTTTTCGCGCTTTAGCATTTTAAAGTTTTCGCGCTTTACTAGTGCACGACGATGAATTCAGCTCATCAGGGTAGCCAGTCGGAATGGAGCTCACCGCGCGTCAGTTCAAATGCGGTTTAGGATGCAAGCGTTATGTTGGTCGAAGACTCGAAGCGGGAGGATTTGGACTTAAAGCAGGAGGATTTGTTGGTCCCATGTCAAGGACTTTATTTAGAACCAAGGGGCTGGTGAGTAGTGTGTGTGTGTGTGTGTGTGTGTGTGTGTGTGTGTGTGTGTGTGTGTGTATGTGTCACTAAGCTAACTCCAGTTTGTACAGTGAAATTAAAAAAAAAACAATGTGGTGGCCTGAAAATGTAGGCTGATACTATTTTAAGTCATTTACTGTTAGAGCACTTCTAATCTAAGATAGGAGAAAGTAGTTTCTAGACGTATGCAGCGAGGAAGGGCAGAATCTGGTATTTATGGATAGCTGTGAGACTGCCATGGGCAGAAAAAGTAGTTTGGGGGATGTCACTATAGGAATAATAGAATAAGCTTTGAAACTGGAAGAGAAAATGAGATAGGTCAGATATATAAAGTCATCTAGTGTATTTGTGGTAATGTTAATTGTGTTGTGGGAGGTAAGTGGGACTGTAGTCTGGCCCAGCATAGATTTTATTCTTTTTAGTAAGTATTTTGTGTCAGATAGTATAGCTTCTGCTAAGGAGTATAGCCAATCTTCTGCTTTTATCTAATGATTTTGTTCATTATTAATAACATGTCATTGTCCTCATTACTTTTTTGTCTTAAACTGTTTCTGAATTCTTTATAAAACAGCTTAGTTCCTTTTCTGTAGCACGTAATGTGCAAAGGTCAGTATTGTATGGCTATTTTTCAAAATAACATTTCATCCTTATTTCACTTACTTGGTAATCCAGTTGTTCTATGAGCATTTCAAGCAGTTTGATTTTCTTTGATTATTGGTGTAGATTCAGAAAGTAATAGCTCCACGAGTACTGTTTACACATTCTAACTGAGCAGGCTACTTTTCAAATTCTAAAACATTGTTCCAGTAAGGGAAAAACATCTTATAATTTATAGCAGACTGTGTAGCAAATCACAAATGCTTTTGATAAATATACACTAATGGAGGGTCTTAATGACATTTTAATGCTGATGAGT
>NC_056730.1:41315778-41318278 GCF_019279795.1 Protopterus annectens
AGGATTGGGTTTTGGCTAGTAGATTATCTAGAGATGTGTCAGAACATACTAATGTCGAATCATCGGCATATTGTATACAGGTTGCCTCGGGGATGGCTTTATGCAGGTCATTAATAAAGATTGATAAAAGAAGTGGGCCCAGTATGGACCCTTGTGGAACCCCTATGGTATTAGGTAGGAGATTGGAGAGTTTATTGTGCCAGAGTATTGCTTGTTTCCTACCGAGAGGTAGGCATGGAACCAGCCAAAGTTAGGTTGTCCAGTTGGAGATTTTAGAGTATTATGAAGTAGTTGGTGGTTAACCATGTCAAAGGCTTTGAGAGATCCAGAAGAGAGCAGATGATATTTTTGTTGTTACGGTTTCAATTTATAGTATCCGTAAAAAGTAGGGCAGTAGTTGCACTGTGGTTGGGTCTGAAACCATGTTGTGAACTGGTCAGTAGTTTGTTCTGGATAAGATAGTGAAGGAGTTGCTTTTGTATACATTTTTCCATAATTTTGGCCAGGGGGGACATTATGGCTATTGGCCTATAGTTTGATAATTCAGTGGATGAACCCCCCTTATGAAGTGGGATAATGTGGGACGTTTTCCAAATTGAGGGGATATTAGATTCTGTGATGGTACGATTAATTAATATAGAGATGGGGTAGGCTATGACATCAGCAGCTTTCTGTAAATATTCGGCTGGGAGGAGGTCTGCAGAGAGGGTAGTAGGTTTTAGCTTTTGTAGTAAGGATCTTATAATAGAAGTGGAGACAGGTTGTAGATTGAAAGTAGGTCTAGTTTCCGGGATGTACTCAGTTACAGGGCAGCAGGTAGCAGATAGTTGGTTGGCTAAGGTTTGGATAGTATCCGTAAAGAAAGAGTTAAAGGTGTTGGCTACCTCTATTGGGGTTTTATCAGATACCAGTTCTGGGGTAGGGTGGAGGATTTGCCTGGATGGAGAAGGTTATTAAGACCTGCCCAGAATTTTGAGGTTGTTTTGGTGTTTATTTTGTAGTTGGTAGTAATTTTTTTGTCAGCTAGTATGGATTTTTGTTGCATTTCTTTGCTGCTGAATTGGATGCGGTCTAGGGGTAATTTGGTTGTCGCCATATTTCCCATGATTTGTTTCTGTTTTAATTTTAGATTTCGTTCTTTTGTAAGCCAGGGTGCAATATTTGTTTTAGTTTTGATTAATCTTTGGGAACATGAGTATCGGTATGGCTAGGAAGGTAGTATTAAAATTAGATACTGCCTCCTCTAGAGGGAGATGCTTTAGAGTAGTCCAGTTACAGGATTTGAGTTCCTCTTGAAACTTTGAAAGGTCGAACTGCTTCTTGTTTCTAATTGACCTATACATGGGAGTTGTAGAGACCTGTTTTATTTTCATTATATATGTGATGAGGTGATCACTTAGATCATTTGGAGCGGTCCCGGACTTATATGTATGGGGTTGGCTATTTATTAGGATCAATCTAAAATACTTTCTTTTTGGTTGGCATTTCCAATTCTGGTGGAGGTATTTATGATCTGGGAGAACCCATGAAGGTTAATGTGGATGGGGTTGGATTCTGAGGAGCATAGGTTCCAATCAATGTTGACATCACCCATGATAATAGTTTCTTGGGGGTAGTTGTTAGTTAGCCAGTTTAGTATGTTTTCCAGTGTATCCACATTGTTCCCAGGAGGGATGTACACTATAATTAGATTTATGCTTTTTCTTTATTTAGTTGTAGTTTTAAGGCAAGTATTTCAGCATTAGAGATTTGGGGTGGTTGATTGGTGTTGAAAGTGATATTTAGATTGCTTTTATAGAGCGACAATGCCACCACCCTTTCATTTATCTGGTCGACCCTGTGTATATTATAGCCGGGTGGCAAGATTTCATTATCTTTGGTCCCCGGTTTTAGCCAAGTTTCTGTTACACATATTATATCTGGAAGGTGAGTGGCATGTAGGTTGGATACCTTATTATTGATACTTCTAATATTTAAGTGATAAATATGGAGAATTAGTTGACCTTGGCAAGGTGGCAGGCAGTTAGAGTTGGTGGTAGTTGCGGGGCCAGGATTAGGGTGGATATCTCCATCTTTAGTGGTGTTTCTTCTGAGGTACTCTAATAGTCTAGTTAGTTTTAGTAGTAACTTCTGACCATGTTTGGATTTGGGGTGATTTTGGTTAAGTTTGTAGTGGTAGTGGTAGATAGACTTAGGAGTTTTACCATATAACTGTTGGATATTAGGTTTATTACTAAGTTGGGCTAGGGGAGTGTTAGTACGACATCTTGGGTAGTAGTACCCTGAATATGGCTGGTCTTCATATTTGGTAATTAGGTATGTAATAGTTATAAATGGTAGCATAAGAAATATAATTTTTAATGTTGCCTTCCTATTGGTGGGTTGAGTGGGTTTCATTACTTTAGTATTGCGGTGCAACGTTAAGAAAAGGGCGTGAGCAATATAATTAAAGTGTAGGGAGAGGGGTGGGGAAAAAACAGAGAAAAAGGAATGGCTGAGA
>NC_056730.1:41325778-41328278 GCF_019279795.1 Protopterus annectens
TGACTGGTGTTGAAAGTGACATTTAGATTGCTTTTATAGAGCACGACAATGCCACCACCCTTTCATTTTATACGGTCGACCCTGTGTATATTATAGCCGGGTGGCAAGATTTCATTATCTTTGGTCCCCGGTTTTAGCCAAGTTTCTGTTACACATATTATATCTGGAAGGTGAGTGGCATGTAGGTTGGATACCTTATTATTGATACTTCTAATATTTAAGTGATAAATATGGAGGGAATTAGTTGACCTTGGCAAAGGTGGCAGGCAGTTAGAGTTGGTGGTAGTTGCGGGGCCAGGATTAGGGTGGATATCTCCATCTTTAGTGGTGTTTCTTCTGAGGTACTCTAATAGTCTAGTTAGTTTTAGTAGTAACTTCTGACCATGTTTGGATTTGGGGTGATTTTGGTTAAGTTTGTAGTGGTAGTGGTAGATAGACTTAGGAGTTTTACCATATAACTGTTGGATATTAGGTTTATTACTAAGTTGGGCTAGGGGAGTGTTAGTACGACATCTTGGGTAGTAGTACCCTGAATATGGCTGGTCTTCATATTTGGTAATTAGGTATGTAATAGTTATAAATGGTAGCATAAGAAATATAATTTTTAATGTTGCCTTCCTATTGGTGGGTTGAGTGGGTTTCATTACTTTAGTATTGCGGTGCAACGTTAAGAAAAGGGCGTGAGCAATATAATTAAAGTGTAGGGAGAGGGGTGGGGAAAAAACAGAGAAAAAGGAATGGCTGAGAGATAATAAGGGGGTGTGGCCACTTAGCTATAAATTTAGGGGTACTGGTGGCGGGTGGGATATGGGGGCAGGATCGGGTGCGGAGCGAGCCCGAGCGCGAGGGTGAGTAGAGCGGGGTTTATCCAGCTCCAAAGTTTACTAAGGGCAGGAAAATAAAGGTAAGCACATATGGTAGTTTACCCTTTAATAAAATATGTAACTCGTGAAAAGAAATAGACAGACAGGTCACACTAATTAATTTATATTCTTTTTATGAGCTTTTTGTCAAATAATTTGTAGTTATCAAATGTTTTTGTTTGGGATTTAAGTGGGTTGCTATCTTTTTGTTGAACCCAGTACGCTAGCTACCATAAAGTTATCTTAGAGCATTTATAAGTCTATGGGAGTTTCTTTTCTTTAAGAAGCGTAAATTAGACTTGAAGTAATACCTTTATTAGCTTTTTACTCAGGTGAGATGTTAATCTTGCTCTCTATAGCTCTAGAGTGCAGCGGAGGACCAGCGCTTGAGTTTGTTTAGAGTTCAGGTCAAGCGACTCACTTTGAGGAAGGAGAAGAGTAGGATGTAGTCAGCGAGGGGGAGAGAAAGGACAGAGCCTATAGAAAAAATACAGAATGTAGACAATGCTGACATTAGTACGTATTGTCTTATGGTAGTGTTTGATAGACTTAAAGCATATATACAGTGTAAAACACAGCTTTTAGGAAATAACTAAGATATTGCAAATGTTCAAAAACACTGATTAATGAATACAATTAGTATTTAGTCCAGACGCTTTAGCTACTTCGGCGACATATATCATATGTAGATATGACTAAATGCCTATACAAAACACAGTTGTGCCCAAGAAATAGCACCATGGATGTTTAACCAGTGGTATACAGATTTACGCAAAGTACATTGAGAAACAAAATCAAAACAGTTTAGTTTAGGCGCGCTAAGGCCAGTAGCTTAGACCCTATCAATCAGTACTTAAGTCGCAGTTTAAACTGTAACAACAGACTATTTTGACTTTTAGTTGCAAAAATTAGACACCATATATTGTCACCACTAGTTCAATTCATAGTCTAAATCGATTCTGTTATGCACGCTGTCGCCAGGTATTTGTTTCAACATAAGTAAAGTGTAAGAGAAATGAAATACAATTTGTTTAAATTAGCAGGAATAAGCACCATGGGTAGTCGCTAATAGTAATTAACAAGAATTACAGTCTTAAGATACACAGTTAGCAAATTAGTGCATACCCAATGTTAGGAAGCTTCCCGACTGGATTCAAGAAAACACAGCAGTATTTTAAAAAAAATATATATATACATATACATGTATATGTATATATATATATATATATATATATATATATATATATATATATACACACACACACACACACACACACACACACACACACACACACATACATACATGTATATATATATATATATATATATATATATATATATACATACACATACATACATGTATATATATATATATATATATATATAGATAGATATATGCATGTACTTATATATATATATATATATATATATATATATATATATATGAAGAACAAATGCAAAATCCCTTGTTACGTAGTTAACAAACCCAAGAGCAACAGACAGCAAAAAAATTATTAAGTGCTTTATAGCTTTAAGTATAGACTTGCCTATATAATTAGATACAGCTGTATGTTAATTGATTATTAGAGCATTACTGAGCTTTGTATATAAAGGCTGTCTTTCCTTATATTTTTTAC
>NC_056730.1:41333278-41338278 GCF_019279795.1 Protopterus annectens
AAGCATCTTCTTTTCAGGCTTAGCACTTCTGTATTATACAAAGTCCCTCACTAGCGAACCCCCCCCCCCCAGGAGTACCCACTTCCTTACTAAGTCCTCTCTTATTCAGTTACACCCCTAACTTCTTAATTTCTCTAGCATGTCGAAGGGCCAGATGCTGGCGTCCTCTCCTGTCCAGTTGGTGAATCTGGGAATATTGAGGCAATGTTACAATTGCCTCATGTACACAGACAACCATCTCCTCCTCCCACATAACACAAATACTTGCGAGATGCAGCTATTTAGCCAAACTGGAGGCTGAGCTCTCTCAACTCAGGACTGGCAAGACCAGACAGGAGGAGAAGGCAACTACATGCACCACAAAACCAGTCTCACATAAAGCTATCACAACAATGAATCAAACACATAAACACACAAAGACATACTCGGAGGCTCTGAGCAAAAATTTACCTAAACAGCAGAGGCCTCCAAAGCAGACACCCAAGCAACCGCCACCTCATGACACACCACAGGCAACACATAAACCACAAAATCAGTGTGCAAAGCAGTCACAGCCCTTAAGGCCAAATGCAACACCAAACATACTTGTCATAGGTGACTCCATAGTCAGACACACTGACGTCCCACTCACCAGGCTGAACAAGGAGAGGGTCACAGTAAGCTGCCTATTGGGCGCTAGAATCCGCCACATAACACAAGCACTCGGGTCACTCCACAGCAAGTACAAATATGACACAGTCATTGTCCATGCTGGCGTGAATGACCTGAGACGTACCTCCTGGACTACATGAAAGAGACATAGAGGAGCTCTCTGATTATGTAGCCCAGGCAGGTATGACCCTGACCCTGAGCAGCATCCTTCCTTCACCAAGAATGATGCCACAACATAGAGACAAGATGATCAGCTTTAACAATTGGCTTAATTTCTGGTGTCATTCAAAGGGGATCCAGTGTCTGTCTGCCTGGGATGACATGCTTGACAAGCCACGCTGCCCAAGGGACGGCTTGCACCTGCCACCCCTGGGATTCCGGATATTGGCTAAGGCTCTTGCCACCCCCATAGTGCCTTTTTAGGCAAGGCTCAAATTCTAAACCTACCACCCTAGAAAACAAAAATGGGAAGAAACTAAGGGTAATGCTGCTCAATGCCAGAAGTCTAAATCTCAAAATGCACGCACTCGAGGCCCTTCTCAGTATGGAGAACATTGATGTCTGTGCTGTGACTGAAACCTGGTTCAAGGCTCCTGAGAGCACCCCGGCACTATCAGGTTTTACCTCATATCATGCGTTCGAGCCCCAAAACCCGGACCACACCACAAAAGGAGGGGGTGTATCCATATTCATCAAGGATACCCACACCTCCAGGTTGGTGGCAACGCACAAAGCATCAGAAACCATCCAGGTGCAATTAACCATAGGCAAAACTGCTCTACAATTTGTAGCATGCTACAGGCCACCCTCTCAAACTCAGGAACCCCACACAGCCTTCCTGAAGACACTGGAGGGTATAAATGTATCTCCAAACACCATTATATTGGGTGACTTCAACTACCCGAATATAGACTGGGAACATTACTCAAGCCCAAACTTTCTAGCACAAAGGTTCCTGGAGTTCATAAATTCAAATGCCATGGAACAACTAGTCACCATTCCCACAAGAGGAGAAAATATACTAGATCTCATCATCACAAACATGGGGACAAAATGCTCCACACTGGAAGTATATCCCTCATTGGTGAGATCAGATCATAAACTAATCTCACTGGATATCCACATCCCGCCCCCACCCCAAACAAAAAAGACCACAGTGAAGAACTTCTCTAAAGCAAACTTCACACTACTCAAGACTGGTGTGGTATCCTTCAAGGCCCCCGAGCCAGTGGAAACCACAACCCAAGCTACAGAAGCCCTTACAAATGCCTTCTACGAACACCTCCAGGACTGCATGGATCAGGCAATCCCAAATAAAACCAAGACTCTTTCCACCAAGGGCAAACGTCCAGTCTGGAGGATCTCAGCCATAAACAAACTTTACAATAAGAGGAGAAAGCTGTTACATGATAGAGCAAAATCCATAAAAGAGAAGACACCTTTGATCATTATTAGTAAAAAAATACGAGCACTCATAAAATCATCCAAGGCCAACTTTGAGAGAAAAATTGCCATAGATTCAAAAGACAATCATAAGGCCTTCTTCAGCTATGTTAGAAACCTGGGTGAAAACTCCCAGATATGCTCAGAATTAGTCCAAAATGATACAAAAATCACTGAACCCACAGACATTGCCAACATACTGGCAGACAGGTTCAGTGCAAACTTCACCCCCTCCCCAAAGGAGATAACTATCCCAGCGGAGTGCTGCCTCCCAGACATCTCCAATGTGCAGGTGAAAGCTGCTCTCTCTAAAGCTAAAAACACAGCATCAATGGGACCGGATGGTGTCCCCGGCTGTGTGCTACACAAACTCAATGAGGAACTAAACCTGCACATAAGACAGCTGTTTAATCTTAGCCTTACCACAGGATACGTGCCCAAGGAGTGGCGTACGGCAACTGTGGTCCCACTCCACAAAGATGGTGCCTCTACGGACCCTGGTAATTACCACCCCATAAGCTTAACAAGCCTGGTCTGCAAAGCTATGGAGAGGATCATAATGGAACTCATAAACAAAGACATAGGGAACTTGCAGACATTGGACCTGACCCAGTTTGGCTTTGTCAAGGGCAGATCATGCCTTTTGAACTTGGTCGACTTCTTCAAAACAGTCACCAAGGCCATTGATGAGGGAAAGGCAGTCCATACAGCCTACCTTGACCTTGCAAAAGCTTTCGACACAATCCCCCACTCGGGTATTATAGAGAAATTTACCAGCTTAAATGTAAACCCATATGTCACAAGATGGGTTGCAAACTGGCTAAAGGACAGAACCCACAGGGTTAGAGTAGCTGGCACCATGTCAGACTCCAAGCCGGTCACAAGTGGTGTCCCACAGGGCTCAGTCCTCGGCCCCCTGTTGTTTGGCATCTACTTCTCAGATGTACAGGCAAACATAGGAGGACAATGGCTGGCAAAGTTTGCAGATGACTGCAAATTGGGAGCGATAGTGGAAAGTACATCGGACACAGATATCCTTCAGAGGGGTCTCACGGAAACTGATAGCTGGTGCCAGAGCCATGGCCTGAAGTTAAATGCCAAAAAATGTATAGTCATACCCTTCGGGAAAAACAAGGTAACCCCAAGCTACCATATAGGTGGCAATCCACTAAGCACAGAAGAGGTTATCAGGGACCTGGGGACCCAGGTTGACAGTGGCCTTTCTTTTGACACTCACATTGCTAAAGTGGTTAGAAAAACCTTCTACATTGCCCACCTGATCATGAAGGGATTCACATCCAGATCAAGTGAGGTCATTGTTCCCTGTACTCTTCACTTATCAGACCAATGATCGAGTACAATGCCCCATTCGGGATGTATCTCACCCAACACCTGCAGCAATTGGAGAGACCCCAAAAGTTCCTCACCAAAAGGATAAAGGGACTCCAAAATCTGTCATATGCTGCCAGACTGAAGAAACTCCAGCTCTATTCAGTCGCATACCGTCTGCTCAGAGGTGACCTGTGCCTGACATACAAGGCCATGTCCAACCCGAAATTAATGGACATGTTCCACCTCAAAAAATCCAAATCTACCAGATCCACTAGAGCAAGTGACTTAAACCTTAGCACGGATATAAATAGGACATGCTGGAGGGATAGATTTGTCACCCAGAGACTCCCTATGCTGTGGAACAGAATCCCGGTCCATGTGAGGCAGAGCACCTCGCTGGCTCTGTTCAAGAGAAATCTTGACCGGTGGATGGGAGATCATAGGTTAACCCCGGGAATCATCTCTGTACTAGCTGGAGTTTCTTCAGTCGGGCAGCATATGGCATATTTTTGAGCCCCTTTATCCTTTTGGTGAGGAACTTTTGGGGTCTTTCCAATTGCTGCAGGTGTCGGGTAAGATACATTCCGAATGGGGCATTGTACTCAATCACTGGTCTGATAAGTGAAGAGTACAGGAGAACAATGACCTCCCTTGATCTGGATGTGAATCCCTTCATAATCAGGTGGGCAATGTAGAAGGTCCTCCTAACCACTTTGGCAATGTGAGTGTCAAAAGAAAGGTTATTGTCAACTTGGGTCCCCAGGTCCCTGATAACCTGTTCTGTGCTTAATGGATTGCCACCTATGTGGTAACTTGGGGTTACCTTGTTTTTACCAAAGGGTATGACTATACATTTTTTGGCGTTTAGCATAAGGCCATGGCTCTGGCACCAGTTATCCATTTCTATGAGATCTCTCTGAAGGATATCTGTGTCTGATGGATTTTCAACTATGGCGCCCAGTTTGCAGTTATCTGCAAACTTTGTCAGCCACAATCCTCCTATGTTTGCCTGCACTTCTGAAAAGTAGATGCCGAACAAGAAGGGGCCCAGGACTGAGCCCTGTGGGACACCGCTTGTGACCGGCTTGGAGTCTGACATGGCACCAGCAACTCTAACCCTGTGGGTTCTGTCCTTGAGCCAGATTGCAACCCATCTTGTGACATATGGGTTTACATTTAAGCTGGTGAGCATTTCTATGATACCTGAGTGGGGTATTGTGTCGAAAGCTTTTGCAAGGTCAAGGTAGGCTGTGTGAACTGCCTTACCCTCATCAATGGCCTTGGTGACTGTTTCAAAAAAGTCGACCAAGTTCAAGAGGCATGATCTGCCCTTGACAAAGCCGAATTGGGTAGGATCCAATGTCTGTAGGTCCCCTATGTCTTTATTTATGAGTTCCATTAGGATCCTCTCCATAGCTTTGCAGACCAGGCTTGTTAAGCTTATGGGGCGGTAATTACCAGGTCAGAAGCACCGCCTTTGTGGAGTGGGACCACAGTTGCCGTGACGCCACTCTTTTGGGCACGTATCCTGTGGTAAGGCTAAGATTAAACAGCAGCCTTATGTGTGGGTTTAG
>NC_056730.1:41345778-41350778 GCF_019279795.1 Protopterus annectens
AACAACACTACCACAGTCAACAGAACATGCTTGGGCACAGGTCTCCAAGACAGACACTGACCATGTTATGTAATACTAATAATAATAATGTTGCATACATGTCAATTGGAGCACCTCACTGGCCCTCTGCAAGAGGCAACCAGATGATTGGATGTTGCATGTAACTCTCACCCTGAGGATCACCCCCATGGTATCTGTTGATAGAGGGCCTGCTGGCAAACGGCATGTGGCATGATGCCACTGTACACAAATCCCCTACTCTTCCCATCTCTCCATGGACAATATCCTGGTACACACCTATGAACACCTGCACCAGTGAACCCCAGTACTAACAAATGTGTAGGTGTGCATTACTGAGAATGACAGTGTCTGTGTGTTTGTAGACTTGTAGTTGATAATACCCTGAGGCCCTTCACACCCACCACACCCGCCATTGCAATAGTTAGATGGGGCTGCTGCTGTAATGGGCATTACATGTACCTTGTTGCACTCTTCACCCTATGGGCTACCTGGAGCTTGCAGTACCAGCACAACATTGTTGTACAAATGGGTTGATAGGCATGGGATACCCTCTGAGTTCTGGAAAGTGTGTGTATGTGTGCAAGTGTGTACATTTGTAGGATGCAGCATTCTGAGGCCACATTTTCCTAATACAGTGCATCTTGCCATACAGTATTAGGGATATTGATGTTGCTGACCATAGGGGAGCCATGACAATGCATCACCCTACTATCCCTGTGGCATGTGCATTAGATGCATATCCCTGTAGTAGCACTCTTGAGATAGACAAGGGGCTGTATTGCAGTCCTGGTCAATGTGCGATGGTGGGTATGTCAGAGTTATCATGGGTTTCAATGAGTACAATATCCACTGTGCGGTGTGGGTGCTGGGTATACTGTCTTTACACCATGGTACCCCCAGTACATGTCCATGTTCCACTGTATGGGGACCACTGTCACCATCAACCATACAGGTAACTGATAACACTATCTAGCCCAGTGATGCATGTGCTGTGTGCAACTTATCTGTAACAGAATGGACACACTGACAAGGTAGTTAGCACTGATAAGCCCAGGTCTCTCAGATTTGTGTACAACTGTTATGTGTTTGTCAATGTGTGTATATGACAGTATGTCACACTATGTATTGTTCATAAACAACCAGTACATCCCCCCATTACCATACTGTACAGGGCCTGGTGATGTTCTTCACTTAACATGTAACCTGGAACACATCTCATCATGAAAGCTGTGTAGTGTGTGCAATTAAGGCCGCACACATCAGTAGCACTACATATCTAGGTAGGGGTTCTAGTCCCAGTGTTGCCAAGTAAGAGTGTGCGTGCATGTGAAGGGATCTACTTCAGTTTGCAGAATATACATGTCCCAGGAGGTCATCTGTCTGAGAATTGCCTGGCAAATGCTAACATTTCACAGGTATCATCCTGTGGAAATTCATTCCATCACAACTAGTAGTAGTAGATGTGTAAATGCCCTCTTCCCCACTGTATAGCTGTACAGCGATACTGGGGTTGGTATATATAGCTGGGTGTGGATCTTGTGGACACAGCCACCATCATTGCAGTTATTGTTGAGTGTATCCCGCCGCTTAGCTGGCTGTAATAATGTACAGTTCATGTTAACAGGTTAAGTAGTTGTCAATCACACTATCTGTGGTTCTACTGCACCTCACACCCTCCAAAGGGTAGGGCTGTGCCACCCACACCAGCACACCTATGTTTACCGAGTTGAGGATTGCACTACATTGGGGAAGGGGACATATACCCTGCCAGTACCATCGTCAATGACATTAAACTAGCAGACTGCTTATTTCCCATTGTATTGTTGTGCTTATTCTGTCTTGGTGGAATTACATAATCTAACATGGGTTCCTTGCAGAAGTACATACATCCATGTGTACAGATTCTCTGTGTATTGCATCAACACCAAAGCCTGTGTGTGTGTTATACACAAACATGTGGTGTGTACCACCCAGTGCACTTACCATTGTCCACTGTAGAAGAGCTGCTGACATCAGCCACCATGCACTCATCTGTATATGCCCCCAGACCTATCAGGCATGTGGCACATGCAGTATCTGTTATACAGACCTGTGACATGTGTTCAGCTGTACCCAGGATATGGCACAGTCAAGGTGTCACCACAGTGCTATACCCCTTGTAAGAAACAACAGCAGACCAACATCCTGCTGACACATGGACACCTACAAAACAAACGGAATACATTCAGGAGACCACAATCACTCAGTGTTAATAACAGCTATAATGCATCATGGCTGGACAGCTACATTTCCTGACATGTAAGCATTAAACTTTAGTGCTAAAAACATGTTACAGAGCATTACATTGGTACACCATAGTACAGTCACCCTGTGCATCAGAACTACATTAGCCTGTCCCTGCATCAATGTTATGGATGACAGGGATGTGGCACAGGTATCGTCATATGCACTGGGTGTGTTGTTGGTTTGCCAGAGACCTAGGCAGAGCCATACATTTGACATTGTGTGTGTGTGTGTGTGTGTGTGTGTGTGTGTGTGTGTGTGTGTGTGTGTGTGAGGGGGTTTAATTAGTAATTAGGCTGTTGTAATGTGGTGTGTGTAGGTATGTGTGTGTGTGTATGAATGCACACAGTTCTGCCATGTGGCTGCCCTATACAGGGGTTTGTTGGACAGCTGCAGACCGTACCTGGCAGGGTGTGCAGTTCAGTCTCTGGCCATGGACATGAGAACTGTGCCTGCCAGGCGTTCCATGGGCACCACCAGGTACAAGCCATGTTATGGTACTCTCCCCTGATGATGACATATGTCCGCTGGATCCATGTCCCTCTTGGGACCAGCCAGGGCCACGTGCATGGGGCCTGCTGTGTTGTGATGTGGACAGCACCCCTCCTGCAGTGCTGGGGCTGGTACTGCCACTACAGGAGCAGCTCTGACTTCTTGCATGTCCATGTTGACCTGTAGCTGTTGGTGTTGCTGGCCTACGTCCACGTGGCTGTCGCACTACTCCCACCATATGCTCAAGCATAGGAATTCCATGCCGTCTATCCATGACCTCTGCAAAATAATGGTGGGCACCTGCGAGATCACGGATGTTGTCAATAACAGCTGAATGAGTAGCCCTCTGCAGCCTCAGACCCTGTCTGATATACTGTTCCATACGTGCCTGCGCCTCCATGATGGCCTGAAACATGCATCTGGTGGCACCAGATATGGCACTTCTGCCAGGGGCATGATGACCAGCAGCCCTCCTACGAGCACCCCTGTACATCTGCCTGTGTGGTACCCTGCCGGACATCTGGCTATGGCTGATGTGTCCAGACACATGCCATAGACACCACACTGTCCTGTCCCATGCCACCACCCGCCAACTGTCCCTCATCTATGGCCACAGGTGATGGGGTATGTATAGGCAATGTGACTTTGTGCGGGAATGGGGTGGATATCAGTGGGAACAATGATGCAGCTTCAGCCCCTGACAACCCTGCCTGTGCCTCAACACACCTATCATCATTATCAGTGTCTGTATGGACACTAGCATCAGTTTGCCTGCAGGAGGAACCCTGATCCACCTCACCACCTGTGAGGGGGAAACAAGAAATGCACTTTAAGACCTGTACATCATTGCTTATCAGTACACACACACACACACACACACACACACACACACACACACACACACACACACACACACACACACTTACAGGTGAGGTTGCACAAAGATATTACACACAGACCTCTCATTACCCATCTGTCAACATGCATGACATATGGCACTCAACAGCATGCAGTGCAGCTTTAGTCAATCCCTGTAGCCAACATTATACATCTCTGTGATGCATGGGTTGTGTTAGTAAGTGATGCCCCTTCCCCTGGAACACACTGCACTCATGTACACAGTACTGTTGTGCACCTGTTCAGCACCCTGGCATGTACTGTGTACCATACCTCACAAGTGTGCACAGCATTGCTGAATGTGTATGTGTTTGTCAGTTATGTTTGCTCTGCTGCTCACAGCCCCTATGTGTTTGTCTGACACATATCTGGGATGATATGTGGACAGATGTCATTTGTGAATGCCTGATGTCTGATTTACAGATCTCATCATCAGCGTTGCATGTACGGCCAATAAAATACAATTACACTGCTAACCATCAAACCTTACTGTGGCTATGGGGAGTGTACACACCCTTATTGACATGGCACACACGTCCCTGATAAGCCATGGGGCCACATTACTGCATATGTTAACATTACATGAACCTGATATATGACATATGACCTGTGCAATCAAATGCAGTATCAAACAAATGTGCTAGTTGTGCAGATGCTGATGAGATACATACAATTTGCGGGTGCATATGTGTGCACACCCTTATCATGGTTTGTTGCACCAACTGTTAAGTGTACTACAGCAGTCACTATTCCTGGAAGGGGTATACTAGCATGGGCCATCTGCATTTGCCTGAATTTGGTCACTCTGCCCTACAAATGTCCCCCAACTCTGCATGATTGCAAGGTCAACTCATGTGCAGAGCCCTTGGAGGTCACAAAGTGCCGTCACTATTGCTGTGGAGTCAGGGATATGTCTGCCACAATTCATGACCTTGACTGTGTGTAAATACAACCATTCTTAGCGAGCTTTGGATGTCTGCTTCAGTTCACTGTTGTGTTTCAGGGTGACATCCCCTCCCCATCCTCAGCCTTTTTGCAGATGCTTGACAACTATGGGTTACACGTGTGTCATTTTGCAGTGTCCCAAATTCTGGACATCATGTGTACCAGCCTAGTCACTGCTAATGAATGGCATACATACAGGTGTACACTGGCACCAGCAAGGTACAGATGGAGATGATGGGGCTGAGGTTGGGTGAGGTGTTGGTTGTGCAGCACATGTATTTTAATTGATACTGTCTGTAGGTTTCCATCTTGGTCTTGGTACACCAGTACACATTGCAACACATGCCTTTGGGGGATTTTTG
>NC_056730.1:41370778-41376496 GCF_019279795.1 Protopterus annectens
TACATATCGTCAATTCAACCCACGACTCTGGACATTTAGTATCTTCCGTCCTGCTGGACCTTTCTAAAGCCTTTGATACCATCTCCCATACCCACCTCCTAAATCATCTCTCTAACCTTAACCTTTCCAAGAAACCCTTTCTTGATTCTCCAGCTATCTTGCTAACAGGTCCCAAACCGTAAAATGGGGCCAAGCCACATCCTCTTTCCTCCCTACTCCCACTGGAGTACCCCAAGGTTCCATACTTGGTCCACTGCTATTCAACATCTTTATTAATGACTTCCATAAAGCCATTCCCAACTCCAAAATTGTCCAATACGCTGACAATTCCACTTTTATTTGCAGTGCCTCCAACCTAGCTGAACTCCAATCTCTAACTCAAAATGCCTTCTCTACCACTGAAGACTGGATGCTCCAAAACCACCTCTCTCTTAACGCTAATAAAACCAAGATCCTTCTATTCTCCCCTTCCAAATCTTCCCCTGTAGATGAAAAATCCCTTTACATCACCAGCCATAATAACTCACAAATAGAGATTGTACACTCTGCCAAACTCCTCGGGGTCACTTTAGACAATCAGCTAAAATTTAACTCCCACATCCAGCAGAATATCAAAAAAAACACATAAAACTTGGCCTACTTTACAGAAATAACCTCTTCCTCTCCCCTTCCTCTAGGCTAACTCTTGCCACTACCTATCTTCTTCCCTCTCTCTTGTATGGCTCTCCCCTGTTCTCTAACTTATCCTCCACACTTACCTCTAAACTAGAGATATGTTACAACAACATTTCTCGATTTGCCACTAGTGCCAAATCCTCCTCACACCATTGCAATTCCCTTTTCTCCCTTAACTGGCTTGAACTGCCCAACCCTTCTTGACTTTCACCAATTAACCACAGTCCACAAATTAGTATTCCAACCCTCAAACTGCCTCGCACTATCCAACATACTGCAACCATATTCTCCTCCTAGACCTCTTAGATCCTCTCACCAAAACCTACTTACCATTCATAAACGCAAGCACCCAGCTGGCCAGCTTCTCATATCCTGTACTCTAGCAAAAAAATGGAAATCTTTGCCCTCCGCTCTACAGACCTGCAATAACCTCAATAGCTTCAAATCTCAACTCCATTCCTACTTCTTCCGTAACAGGAAATGCAACTGCACTCTTCCACCGTTGCCTCTCAAACCCTCCACTCTTTATACCCCTGGCTAACCCCTCCCCTCCTAACCTCTCTTCTCCTATCCCCACTCTTGACTATTAATTTGTTTCTCATAACATTACATTATGTACTCTTTTCTCTTTAACTAAACTGTCATTCCACTGATTGTTACTAGACTGCAGACTGAACCATATTGTTTTTGTATATGTATTTTTATACTATGTATGTTCTCTTTGATTGAAAAATGTGTCTAATAAATCTTCTGTGGAGCTTTTCTCCCCGGGCCTCCACTGAAAATGGGCTCCCCAGCCCAGTGGACCTCCCTGGTCACCAAACTGAATAAATAAATAAATAAAATAAATATATATACACACACATACATACACATATATATATATATATATATATATATATATATATATATATATATATATATATATATATATATATATATATATATATACACACACACACAGCAAACAGTCCTGGATAAGGAGCCCCTTCAGAACGATTAATATGAAGAAACAAAACAGATGAGGCTCACCACGGCCGATTCAAAAAACTCTTTTATTGACTGCAGTATCAGTAAGCGCTTTCACGTTCTCCCAAATGCTTCCTCAGACTTCAAAACAGTTACACTCTAAAACACTTCATTTAAATACACTCATCAATGTAAAACAACCAATCAAAGTTGTTACAATATCATCACCTGTTGCAACAAATAAAATATATAAAACGCTGAATAGAACACAGAAAACATAAAAATCGTATTCTATTCATCATTTAAAACAAAATAAACATATTGAAATGCATATATAAACATATAAAACATCACAATAAATATGTATTTTAATAAATTATATTTTAATAGACTAGTGTTTATAGGGGCGTGCTGCTAAGAAAGGTTTCAAAGTAACCTTTTCATTAAGTCCACGTCCCTTATGTCCCTGAAGTCTAATAATCCATCTATTCTCACATTCTTCAGGGTAATTTTTTATATTACCCAACCTATTTGTTCTTTTTACTAACTGCAATCCACTAAATTTAAATGAGTAAAAAAAAACAACAAGGCATTCTATAACTATGTCAAGAATCTAAATGGCAATGCTCAGATCTGTTCTGAGCAAAAACAGAATGGCATTAAATATACTGATCCCAAGGATATTGCCAGTATCCTGGCAGATCGATTCAGTGCCAACTTCACCCCCCTCTCTCCCCCTAAATGGCCCATCTCAATGCGGAAGGTTGCCAAATTCCGGTAATAGCGACCGCACAGGTAAGCGACTCTCCAAAGCTAAGAATACAGCATCCATGGGACCAGATGACATCCCGGGCTGTGTACTACATGAACTACAATATGAACTGGCACCTCACCTAAGTGTCATGTTTAATCTTAGCCTCACCTCAGGTTTCGTGCCCACTGAGTGGCGCACAGCTACAGTTATCCCACTACACAAGGGAGATCCACCTTGGATCCCGGAAACTACCGTCCCATCAGTCTGACAAGCCTTATCTGCAAGGCCATGGAGCGTATTATCATGGAACTTATAAACAAAGACATTGGCAGCCAAACACTGGACCCCACCCAGTTTGGGTTCGTGAAGGGCTGATCTTGTCTCCTGAACTTGATTGACTTCTTCAAATCAGTCTCCAGAGCCATGGACAAGGGTAAGGAGGTCCACACAGCCTATCTAGACCTTGCCAAGGCCCTTGACACCATCCCCCACTCTGGAATCATAGATAAACTTACTAAGCTGGGCATTAATCCCTACTTCACCCAATGGGTTGCTTACTGATAGAACCCACACTGTAAAAGTAGCCGACTCCAAATCCAGCTCCAGACAAGTGACAAGTGGAGTACCTCAGGGTTCAGTCCTGGGACCGTTCTTGTTTGGCATCTACTTCTCTGAAGTACAGGCCAACATTAAGGGACTCTGGATAACAAAGTTTGCAGATGACTGCAAACTGGGAGCCATTATTGAATCCCCAAATTATGTGGATACTCTACAAAAGGGCCTTACAGAAACAGATGCTTGGTGCCAGAGCCATGGGCTCAAGCTCAATGCCAAGAAATGTATAGTTATCCCCTTTGTGAAAAAAACATGTATCCGTGAATTACCATATAGGGGGCAGTACACTAAACACCGAAAGTTTGATAAGAGACTTAGGGACACAGGTGGACAGCGGTCTCACCTTCGATAACCACATCGCCACAACAGTCAGGAAATCCTTCTATGTGGCACACCTCATCACTAAGGGCTTTTCATCCAGAAAAAAGGAGGTCATTGTCCCACTGTACTCATCCCTCATTAGACCCATTATAGAATACAATGCCCGTTTGGTATGTACCTCTCAAGACATCTGCAACAACTGGAAAGGCCACAGAAATACCTCACTAAAAGAATCACAGGCCTAAAGCAGATGCCCTACGCTGACCGCCTTAAAAAACTCCATCTATACTCTGTCACATATCGTCTACTCAGAGGCGATCTTTGCTTAACATACAAGGCCATGTCAAACCCAGAGCTGTTGGACATGCTACACTTAAAGAAATCCCAATCCCTCAGAGCCACACACTCCAGGGATCTAAACCTTGTCATCACAATAAACAAAATATGCTGGAGGGATAGGTTCCTGACCCAGAGACTCCCCAGACTCTGGAATAGATTGCCCATACATGTCAAGCAGAGTGCCTCTTTGGTCCTCTTCAAAAGGAACCTTGATGATTGGATGGGAGAAAGGAAATTCACCCCGGGGATCACATCAGTTTCCCTGCTAGACAGGGGTCCAGGGAAGTAAATAGTGTGGGAAGAAATAGCCAGGGAATTGTTATGGCTAGGCTTATATAGGCCCTAGGGCTGATAGCCTAGTGCCCACCTATGAACCTATGAGTGTGATGTACCCACACTTAATATATGTCTTGCTGAAGCATTGTGATCATCCTCTTTATTAATAGCATATATATGCTCCCTCACACGTTCCCTGAGACTTCTATTGGTTTTCCCTATGTAGAAGCATGAGCATACCTGGCAAACAGCCAGGTATACTACATTTCTAGATTTACAGTCAGCATAAAAATCAAAACTAAACACTTTTCCTGTGTCTGGATGAGTATAACAACTACTTCCAGACATATATGTACACTGGTTGCAGCCTCTACAAGGGAATGTACCTTTCCTAATTGATGAAACAACACCCTTTTCATTACTCTCGTAACAAAGTAACCTTTTCAATGGCTTCATATTTCTATAGGCGAAGCTTGGTTTACTTCCTACTATTTCCGTGATTCTGTCATCAGTAGTATGTATGCTCCAATTCCTATTAATTATATCCTTTATTTTCGAATTCTTATTCGAATAGGGAATGGTTATCCTACTTACACTAGCATGTTGTCCTCTATGGTCCTCAGAAACTGCATGGCCATGATGCCTATATAAATAGGGTTTACCCTTCCCCTTTCTCATAGAATTATGAACGTGATAAACACTCGCCACCTCTTTTTTACTATAACCTCTAGCTAGAAAATTGTCAGCTAACATCTCTTGTTTAAAATTGAAAGTCTCCTCTTCAGTGGTAAGGCGGGATATTCTCAAGGTCTGACTTTCCACTATATTACCATAAATATGCTGTGGGTGCATGCTATTACGATGTAAAATGCTATTTCTCCAGCAAGACTTTCTATATATTTCTGAATGCATCACCCCATTTTCTTTGACATTTGTACATCTAAGAATTCAATCATGGTGTCAGAGCATTTATATTCAAAGGTTTAGAAAATTAGGTTCGATTCCATTTATATAGTCAAAGGAATTCAATTAGTTCCTCTCATTTCCCAGCCCATGCAAAAACACATCATCCACAAAGCGGCTTGTAGAATTTAATGTTTTGCCATAAATGGTATTGGCTATCCCACATAGGTGTTCTCCCAATATGCCAACACAAGGTTGGCATAGTAAATTGCACTGAGGGGTGCCATTGCAACCCCTTTTCTCTGTAAATAATAGATGTCATTATACATAAACACATTGTTATTCAATACCAAATCAAGTAGAGCAAGGACTTTGATTATCATGTCCGTTGATATTCCTTTCTCAATTAAATACAACCTTATGTATTCCATCCCTGTGTCATTAGGGATTGTAGTAAACAAAGATACGACATCTAAGGTGACCAATAGCTCCCCATTTACTTCATTATGTGAAGAAAGATACTCACCATAGCTCTCTAAGAATTGTTGTGTATCTTTCAATATGGTTGTTGCATTATCAACTACAGGCCTGAGATGTTTCTCAATAAAGATGGAGGCGGGCTCCATGAGCCAGCCACCACCTGAGACAATAGGTCTCATAGGTGGACAGATTAGAGTTTTGTGTATCTTTAGGAGTCCCCTGAAAGTGGGAATCAAGGGACATTCAACCAAAAGATACTTGTATAATTCACCATCAATCACACCACATAAAAATAGATCATATAATTCTAGATGTACATTCTTAATCAATTTATCTAATGCTATATTATTCAACACAAAATAGGTGTCAGCATCATCTAACATAGT